>NW_016158833.1:102334-107972 GCF_001687245.7 Rhagoletis zephyria | reverse complement strand
CTATAGGTGATAAAGCATACAGATACAGCATAGATTTTGACGATTTTCTCTGTAGACGTATTATCTATTATCTATTATCTTTATCTATATTAATAAAAATGTTGTGTTCGTATGTCACGGTCGTCAAAACTCGAGAACGGCTGAACCGATTTGAATAATTTACTTTTTGTAGTGATCGGTATAATACCAGAACCAATGATATCGTAAAAAATTGGAGAGTTGCCACCTATTTGAAAATTTTTAAAATCAACTATATTGATAAAAGAAATAAGTTATTACAATATGGGTATCAAATTAAAGAGGTTTAACAAATATAACTGCTGGAAATCTTTTTGACGCGGGTTGCCACCTATTTGAAAATTTTTAAAATCAACTATATTGATAAAAGAAATAAGTTATTACAATATGGGTATCAAATTAAAGAGGTTTAACAAATATAACTGCTGGAAATCTTTTTGACGCGGGTTGCCACCTATTTGAAAATTTTTAAAATCAACTATATTGATAAAAGAAATAAGTTATTACAATATGGGTATCAAATTAAAGAGGTTTAACAAATATAACTGCTGGAAATCTTTTTGACGCGGGTTGCCACCTATTTGAAAATTTTAACTCAGTAAAATTGATAAAAGAAATAAGTTATTACAATATGGGTATCAAATTAAAGAGGTTTAACAAATATAACTGCTGGAAATCTTTTTGACGCGGGTTGCCACCTATTTGAAAATTTTAACTCAGTAAAATTGATAAAAGAAATAAGTTATTACAATATGGGTATCAAATTAAAGAGGTTTAACAAATATAACTGCTGGAAATCTTTTTGACGCGGGTTGCCACCTATTTGAAAATTTTAACTCAGTAAAATTGATAAAAGAAATAAGTTATTACAATATGGGTATCAAATTAAAGAGGTTTAAGAAAGATAACTGCTGGAAGTATTTTTGACGAGAGCTGCCATCTATTTGAAAATTTTAGCTCAGTCAAATTGATCAAATAAATGAAATATTGTAATATGGGTATCAAATTAAAAAGGGTTAAGAAAGATAACTGCTGCAAATATTTTTGAGAAGGGCTGCCACAAATTTTGAATATTTAACTCAGTTAAATTGTTAAAGTAATTGAAATATTGCTACGTGGGTATCAAACTAAAGAATTTTAAGAAGGCTTACAGTCGAAAATATTTTAAACGAGGGTTGCCACCTGTTAAAAAACTTAGCGCAATTTAATTGTTNGGTTTAAGAAAGATAACTGCTGCAAATATTTTTGAGAAGGGCTGCCACAAATTTTGAATATTTAACTCAGTTAAATTGTTAAAGTAATTGAAATATTGCTACGTGGGTATCAAACTAAAGAATTTTAAGAAGGCTTACAGTCGAAAATATTTTAAACGAGGGTTGCCACCTGTTAAAAAACTTAGCGCAATTTAATTGTTAAACTAAATTATATATTACAATATAGATATTAAATTTAAGAGCTTTAATAAAGGTAACTGCTGGAAATGTTTTTGAGGAGGGTTGCCGCCTATTTTAAAATTTTTAACTCAGTTAAATTGATAAAGTAACTGAAATAATGCAATGTGGATACCAAACTAAAGACTTTTAAGAAGGCTTACAGCCGAAAATATGTTTTGAAGAGGGTTGCCACCTGATTGAAAATTTAACTAGAGTACATCGATAAAATAAATGAAATATTGCAATATGGGTATCAAATTAAAGGAGTTTAAGAAAGATAACTGCTGGAAATATTTTTGACGAGGGTTGCCACCTTTTGATATTTTAACTCAATATAAATGATAACATAAACAGCTTATTACAATAATCGTATCAAATTAAAGAGGTTAAAAAATAGACTGTAGGAAATATTTTTGAGGAGGGTTGCCACCTATTTGAAAATTTGAGCTCAGTTAAATTGATTAAATAAATAAAATATTGCAATATGGGTATCAAATTAAAGAGGTTAAAAAATAGACTGTAGGAAATATTTTTGAGGAGGGTTGCCACCTATTTGAAAATTTGAGCTCAGTTAAATTGATTAAATAAATAAAATATTGCAATATGGGTATCAAACTAAGGAATTTTAAGAAGACTGACAGTCGAAAATATGTTTCAAGAGGTTTGCCACCTGTTTGAAAATATAAGTTAATTTGATAAAATAAATGAAATGTTACAGTATGGGTACCACACGAAAGGTATTTGAGGAATCTTGATTTGAAAATACTCTCAATAGAATTATGCAGTAAAAGTAAACTGAAAATATTTGAATTAAATGAAATATTACATAACTGGTTCGAAACGGAAAACGTTTGGGAAAGCTTTACTAGAGACATTTTTTCTTAATGTTTTTACTTATCCAAATCCGGACAGTTTAAATGAAGAGAGAGCTTACAACATCTAATCAAATGAAGTGATCATATTATCAACGAAGAGTTGGTTTAAAAATTACGCACAGAAAAAAATTAATAAAGAACTACTGATACAAATGAAAAAATTATAAAAAGCGTAACGAAGACATAAAAATATCCCATGAAATGAAATAAGGAAAACTAAAAATTGTTACTACTATTCCCTTACATTAACAGTTAAATTTTAATCATGAACAATTTCGTTCGGTCGCCATAGCCTACTAAGTATATTGCGGGTAAAGAAATTTTGAATAACATCAGATAATATTATTATGATTATGATGTCTATTACTATTGTGAAGTCCTGTTATATGCCCAAACAAACATTTCCAAATTAAAGCGAATTCAGAAGGGCATTTACGATCGCATGATGCAAGTGTTAAGATAATAAGAATTGCAGAACTGAACAACTCAGGAACAATTTTTTACAAGGGCGTGTAATTTCTGGCGTATGCCAATGACAGCGATATCATCGGTAACAAAAACCTCGAAGTCTGTCCTGCCTTTTCTAAGTTGGATAAAGAAGCAAAGCGATTGGGTTTAGTGATCAACGAAGTCAAGACGAAGTATCTCCTGTCATCAAACAAAGAGTCAGAGCATTCCCGCCTTGACACCCACATCACTGTTGCCAGTTGTAATATCGAGGAAGTAGAGAATATCGTTTACTTGGGAACCAGCACTAACACCGATAATAATGTCAGCATGGGAATACAATGGAGAATCGTTATGTGTTCTTGAAGAAACATAGTTTGGTCGTCAATATTTACCAGCGTTCGAATCAGATTCCATTCCACTGAATATCAATATCGGAATCCTCAAAAATATATTTAAACTCATCAAGCTTTTTGTACAAGCTTTGCGCATTGAGGTGAATTATCTTCAATCCAACCGCTTGTTTGCTTAAAATGCGCAACATGGTGTAAAGACAGCCTTTGGAACTCGCCTGCTTATAGTCCAAAGTCAATATACAATGTTTTAAATGCACTGCAGTTGGAATTTAACAAAACTAATAGTAAATTTAACCAGAAACATGTGGAAATAGAGTAAGAAACGCAGTAAAAGAAGAGATAAAAAGAACAATGATAGCAGTAGTAGCAATCATACATCTTGTGGATCATCGCTGTTTTGGTGTATATTCCCGTCGCGAAAGGAGTGGATACCAGGTGGACTAATGTGCTAATATCCAGGATGTATATTGCGAGCGGACTGTTGCCTTTCTGTTGCCTAATGTGAACTAAGCCTCCTCTAGTGAACACAGATGCAACTTTTTTCCGTTTTTTGAGATTAAGGACTGACTTGAAAATCTGGTAATTATGCTTTGTTAGCGACTCGTTAATGAAGACAGGGGCATCGGATTGTATGCCTGCATGATTAAGCTGTAGTCCACTGTTATTTGATCGTTTATAATTCGCCACAGTTTTTAGAAAATTGTTTCTATCCGCAGGTGCTTGAAACTTGATTATAATCGCAGGGTCAACCGGAGTATCCCGAGGTTTCCGTGCTCGGAAAATACCCCTTAATGGAGGTGGTTGAAAATTCAGGGAAAAACATAGATGATGAAATATACTCTGCAAGTTTTCACCTTCTTCAAGTGGGATCCCTAGTACTCTAGCATCACAGGCAGCCATAAGGCTATCATGCTTGGAGAGATTTTGTTTTAAAGTTGCTACCTCTGCCTCAAGGATTCTAATTCGATCGCAGGTAGATTCCAAACGGGTAACTCTATCATTTAATTTGGTTAGCTCACGCGTAAAAGATTCTAACTTTTCTTCAAATTTGCGACAGAAAACCTCCATAATTCTGTTTTCGGACTCAAGGATTTGCTTTGCAAGCAGTTCGTTGAACTTTTCAAAGCGCAGATCCATACTTCGTATAATATTTGGTGATGAGCCACTGATTAGCAGAGTTTTTCTAGGTTCTCCATCGTTGGAAGTAGTATCACCACGTCGTTTTCCGGCACCTCCAGCCATTTTAGTGGGATTATAGAAAATAACGAGGTGGCAGCACAGTTTACGACACGAAGTTGTGATTTGCACAAAGTTTACCACAGGTGGCGCTATTGTAGCTATTGATGACACAAACCAGACAACTCGGAGAAAAGCTTGTGGCGAATAGCGGGAGACGTATAGGAGTTGTTGTTGACTAGGTACTTCGCCTCTTTTGCATTCAACATGAACAAAACAATTTTGTGGAGCACCTGACTTACTTTTAAATTTCGATGCTTAGAGCTGCCGGAACAGGAGACGAACAATGGACAATGATGTTTAACACTTATATAGAAGACAACACGTACAATCGTGATTTATTATTCACTTAAAGCTTATATATTTAAACAGCAAAGTGGAACGAGAAACTTTATGTACTTCACACACCAGGGTTGCCAGGTGTTTGAGGTGAGTTTATTCTTTTCGGCCTTTGCAATAATTCCCATTTTAAAAAGTTTATCTACTAAACTGTTATTTTTGTTTTGTAATTTAGATGTGGGATCCTGCCTTTGAATTCTGTACGTGGTTAGGTCATCTAATATATTTGCCATTTTGTTGTTGTATCAAACAAGAAAACAGTACGAAACTCCACGTCACACGGAGCAGACGTGTATCAATGTATGTATTTAGTGCAGTTTAGAATTAATATTACAAGTGTCAAGCAGGTGTCTGTATATGTGGGCGCAGTTTTCTGTGTCTGTTTTGTAGTTTAGTCCCTTGTTTGGTGGTGTGTTAATTATGTGGAGCATTTCTAATGTGAAACGTTTATTATAGTGTTGTTCTTGCTGTAATATGCTCACAGCTTCAAAATCGGGATTGAGTCCGCTCTCTGCACAGTGGGCCGCTAGTACAGTTTTTTGTGTGTTACTGGATGCTCTACATTTTATGTCCGATCGGTGTCCTGATATTCTTGTTCTAAGTTTGTTCTTTGTTGTTCCTTAATACTCTTTTTCACATTTGTTATTTTCATCACCAGCACATGGAATCCTGTATATAATATTGTTTCTGTCCATAGTTATCACTTTGCTTTTCATATTGCTAAAAAACATACCAGTTGTATAGGCGGGTTTGTATGCTATGCTAATGTTTTCCTTGTCATATATTTCTGAAGCTTTTAATCTATCCGAGAAACCTGGTATGTATACTACCGATTTGTACGATACTGCTGTTTTTTCACTACTTTTCGTATTTTTACTTGATTTGTGTGTTTTTTATCATCCTATGTATCAGTCCAGTTGGGAAATCGTTGCTT
>NW_016158833.1:63570-100482 GCF_001687245.7 Rhagoletis zephyria | reverse complement strand
TAGGCTCTTTGATGACTTCGTTCCACTCCGACGCAAAATAGCAAAGTGCAACAGTAGCCCTTGGTTCAATTCTAAATTAAAAGACCTTATTTCTATTCGTAATCAAACCTACGCGAGATGGAAGCGGTACAGAACCCCTAAAGCCTTAAGCCGCTTCAAAACAGCTCGGCTCATTGTCAACAAAGCAGTAAGGTCTGCGAAAGCTACGTATTATAAGGAAAAGTTCAGCTCAGCCATGAATTCCAATCGAACGTGGAATACAATTAAAGAAATTGGGCTGGGAAAGTCAAAGGAAAGTTTATCTCTTCACTCCGACCTAAATTTAGACGAATTAAATAGTAAATTTGTTAGTCCACCCAGTTCTTTAGCTAATACATGTCTTGACAACTACAGTGCACGTGTAAATGATAGTATTAGTCCATTTGAGTTTGTTTGTGTGGATGACTGTGATGTTGTGCAAGCCATACTATCCATTAAATCTAAAGCCGTGGGATTTGACGGAGTTCATGCAAATTTTCTGAAAATAATACTACCTAAAATCCTACCCCACGTGACTTACCTAATCAACTCAATTTTGACCACCAGCGTCTTCCCTAAGTGTTGGAAAGTTTCTAAGATAATCCCTGTTCATATGAAAAATAACGAGTATCGACCAATAGCTATCCTTCCATTTCTATCAAAAGTTATTGAGCGTCTTTTACATCAACAAATTATTTCCTATGTGCAATACAACAGACTTTTAACAGACCACCAATCGGGCTTTAGATCTAAAAGGAGCTGTACAACAGCACTATTACACGTAATCGAAAGTATTCGATCGCAACTTGATGATAATAATATTGCTTTCCTAACCCTGTTAGACCATTCCAAAGCCTTAGACACAGTGGACCACATGTTATTATGTCAAAAGCTGATGAACTTATTTAACTTCTCTGGTCCAGCATGCTCACTGATCAGATCATATCTCAGCGGCAGAACTCAGGCGGTGAGTATTGGTAGCAAGAATTCTGATTTCCTATCTGTAGCCAGAGGGGTCCCCCAGGGTTCAATCCTGGGTCCTTTGTTATTTGTTTTGTACGTCAATGATTTGCCTAACGTCCTTAAATATTGTAATGTCCACATATATGCTGACGACGTCCAATTATATGTTTGCTGTCCTCCTGATCGTATTAGTATTTGTATCAAAGATTTGAACCATGACCTAACCCAATTAGGGGAATGGGCTTCTATGAATGGATTATGTCTTAACCCTATCAAATCGAAATGTATCATCATTCATAAGAAATTCATTGCCTCTGATGGTCTAGATAAGATCACTTTGGACAATTCAGTAATTGAATACGTCGACTGCGTCGACTATACTATACTATACTGTACTTTACTTGTACTTCTTTCGATCTCTATATATTTAATAGTTATTAATGTTTCTATATATTTAATAGTTATTAATGTTTTTATGTTTCTTAACAAACATTTTTAATCTTTGTTTTTCTTTTTAATATGCAACTTCTATTACTTAGTTATTATGAATTGTGACTAGCACTATAATATAATTTTGAACAATTGTTGTGCTAGGATGAAGTTTCCAAATAAACAAACAAACAAACAAACACGGCGGTACCCTCAAGAATTTATGTACTCCCCAAAATACATAAACAGAGAACGCCACTCAGGCCGATATGCTCATCTGTTGGATCACCGTCTTACAATTTGTGTAAATATATTGTAGAAATATTAAAAAACGTAACGGCGAACTCACCATACAATATAAAGAACACACTGGAATTCAAGGAAAGGACTAACAACGCTTATATTTGTGACGATGAAAAATTAGTTTCTTTTGGCGTGGTCTCACTTTTTCCTAGCATACCAATACAACTAGCACTTGACGTAATTTGCGAAAAATGGACAATCTTAAAAGAGCACACAAAGATACGGTGACAGGTAATAAGATCAACGGAAATAAGGTCAATTGACTTTATTTCGCACCTTATTAAAAACGAAATAAAATCCATTGACATTATTTCCCTTTCAAACATTAAATTTGTTTAGCTTCGCGGCGGCCCGCGTCTGCGCTCCACACCGAGCGCGCCCCGCGTACCCTCGCTACCGGCGCGCACAAAGTGACAAAATACCACCTTTGTAAAAAAAATTACGTTTCAATACATTTTTGTGAAATCCTTTTCGTACACTTCCTTTTCTCAACTAAAATTTTTTATTTATAAAGGTTATTCAACTGGTTTATCTTATTTTATCATTGAACTTTTGTATGGAAAATGTAGCTTTATTTTATCGCTAAATGTGAATGATTAAAAGGAATGACACCTTTTTAGGCAATTTTATTTTTCTATTTGGCACATTTTGGCACTTTTTTATCCTCAATATGGCACCTCATAACTAAGGATAGTTGCCAGCCCTAATTGGAAGATTTCTGCTGTGTTTTGGGGCAACAACTTGTCTGCAGTAAAAAAGCATATAATTTATGTTTCAAAAGTGTGTGAAAACCAATCAATTAACTTATATGATCTCGGTTCCGATATTAAATAATCAATAATTGTTTATACCCGCATTTTGGCACATTGGCTCGTTGAATGTGCCATCTAATAAATAGTGTCGTCATTCTCCTTAGCTGCTTTTAAATGATGTCGTCACAAATTGCAGGCGGATACATGAATACAGTGTAAGGAAATTCCTTTTATATAATTGTTTCCTTATAGAAAGGTTGGTTTCTTTTCCACCTTACGACATTCCGAATTGGTTCAAAATATGCTAATTTAAAACACAGAATTCTTTCAGTGTTCCTCCGGGGTTTTTGGACATGGACTGTTTCTTCAATTTAATAGTGTTCGCTTTATTTTTGTGGAAACGAAACATGTTTTGAAAGTTCTGGATCATTTCTACACTCTCTCTTCAGCTGCGTTTTTCGTTTGGTTTTTCGCATCGTGTTTTTACTATATTCATAATTTTAAATTTTTTAATAAAATCAATTGGTGGTAGTTCGTGATTGTGTGTGGATTAATAGAACCACACTGAGGATTTGCCAATAACCTTTTCCAGCTATTAAAAAACAACACTTACGGAGCAATGTTTATTGTAAGAACAACATTTTTTTCTATGAATCGACATACTGTAAGCATTGTTGACGCTATTTCCATTTGAATGAGGAAATAGCGTCAATGACTTTATTTCCAAATTTTTGTTGACTTTGTTTCGCTTTTGAAAGAGTAATAATGTCAGTTGACTTTATTTCGCACCATTGTGGGAAATAAAGCCAATTGACCTTATTTCCGTTGATCTTATTACCTGTCACCTTTTTTTCTATGAATCGACATACTTCAAACATTGTTGACGCTATTGCCGTTTGAATGAGGAAATAGCGTCAATGACTTTATTTCCAATTTTTTGTTTACTTTATTTCGCTTTTGAAAAGGTAATAATGTCAATTGACTTTATATCGCACCAGGGTGGGAAATAAAGTCAATTGACCTTATTTCCGTTGATCTTGTTACCTGTCACCATTTTATCTTATTTTATTTCATTTCATTACGAATATAGGTAGTATAAAAAAGCAAATTTTGTTCATAAGAAATATGAAATATTATGTTTCTCCCCCAAACTGGGATTGATTATTCCCGTTTTTCTTCTTATTCTACTGAGCTAAAGCAGTATTAAATCGAGCTATCACAACTGATACCGCCTTATATTATTGCATCATGGATAATTATTGCCAGCCGCAGTTTGACACTTCCTTACAAAAGGTTGCATTTACGAAGGACGGATAAAAGGGAAGAATGAAATCCCTTTGTGCGGAAGCGGTAGTAGAAAAGAACGCAAAGTAGGCAATTAGTAGTGCAATTCCTTCCGTAAATTCTAATGTATTTGCAGGAAATTTGGCATTTTAAACGTAATATTGAATGAAATATTGAGATATCTACAAGAATTATGTAACTTATGTATGTGCTATTTAGCGGTAAAAAACTGCAAAAGGGCTCAAAATTAAAATAAAACTACTATGAGATTTATGTAACCATCGAACTTAAACCAATTTAAAAATATTTTAATCAGTTAAATATGCTTTATATGCATACACAAATAAGCATATTGCACAAAAGCGTATACTTCTATTTCACACGAAATCTACACCTTTTCAAGTAAATTTTGCAAAGAATAAACACGGTGCCACTACTAAGGGAGCGGTGCGAGAGAGGTAAATGTCAATTTATCTAACCTTAAATTATTGAATTATGCAGCGCAGTCTCGTCGCTCATACACATCTCGTCCAGGGCTGCCAACTTGGCTCAAACCGTACCATTTTTTGCCCTATTTTACTTCAAATGGTAATTAATTTTTCAATTAGGCACAAAGTGCCAAAATGGCACTTTTGAAAAATAGTATTCCCCTGCAAAAATCGCGACTACTCCATGCATGCGTGTAAAGAGTGCTCCCTAAGGACCAAGGAGTACTCCAAAATTAACCACAATTCATATAAAAAATATGGTCCAATTAACATTGCGATGTCCTAGGGCAGGACCATATACTCCATCCCCGCATTACATCAGAGTAGCACAAAACTACTCCAACATATTAACAATGGCATTGTTGCTATATTTTTTCGTTTGTACACGCTTTTGTTCTTCACTTCCCAAATACTTTTTCGAAATTAATAAAAACCAAGACAAAAATTAAAAATTATTTGTTGCCTCTGACGGTATTCGAACCCGAACATGCAGGGAGCTAAGAACTAACAGCGAGCATCTCTACACGTTCAGCTACACCCAGACATGCAAATGTGCTTTCAAATGCTCAACTTCAATCACGTTTCGTTAAAACACGAGCAGTGATCGGATAACAAACAATGAGCTAGCGCAGAGACACCAGTTGGTCCGCTACAGCATGACAGAGGAACACTTTTGTAAGTACTCCAATTTACCACAAATAGACTACATGATCCAACGATTTTTGCAGGGTCTTGTGGAATCCTTTGCTTGTACTTCTTTTGCTCCACTAAAACTTTCTAAATTCAATAGTGTATAGAACTGGTTTATCTTATTTTGACATTGGGCTTTTGTTTTAGGAATGAGCTTCTAATTTTAATGCTAAATGGGATGAATTAGAAAAAATTGGACCTTTTTTGACTCTTTTTCTATTTGGCACATATTGGCGCTTTTTTTTATCCTCAATATGGCACTTCATAGCTAAGGATAGTTGGCAGCACTGATTTCGTTTGCCTTTGTGAGATCGTGTTTGATCGGCCCTGATGTACAGAAATTTCGCGCAGCTATGCGCTGTATTTGGCGACCAAATAGGCTTATGCTTGTACGTATTTGTATTTTTTGGTAACTTTACACCCTACAAAAGGGTGCTTATCTTCCAAGAATAAAAAAATCGTTAAAAAAATAATTATTAAAATCGGTTTAGTACTTTGAGATAAACAATTTCCATATAATCAGTTTTATATAATAGTATAGATAGATTCGGCAAAAAAGATAAAAATGTCAAAACTCATTTATCTATTTCGTATATTGACATAACATTTATTACAACATTATTGAACATTTAATGAAGTGTACGTAGCATTATTTAAACACATAAACAAACCCTTTATAAAAAAATCGATAAAGCAATGTTATGTAATTTTTACAAAATTCAATTCTTTAAAGTCATTGATTATACATACATACAGTGTTGGACATATATATCTATCATTTCGGACCAAATTCAAAATTATGTTCATTCCCTAACAAATACCATATAAACCTAAGCATACAATTTTTTAGAACCCTGAAGAGAAAATTCATCAAATTCTCATAAAAATTTCAAACTTTTTTCTCAGAAGTGTTTATAGCCCATTCAATTTTAGTGTAATAAGTAATGTGTAAGTTTCATGTGGCTAAAAATTACCGTTGATTTTTTAGAATTTTGTACCCAGCGTGTAGCGGGAGCACTTAAAAGGGGAAAATTATAAGCAAAATGGTAAATGGGGTACGAAAAATTTAGGAACTTAGGCGGGTTGTGTACATAAGCGAGGAGGTACTTAAAAGATGGGGTTTCTTCAGCTTACACTAAAATATTGACGGTGCCCAAAAATTCATAGTGCAATTTTGCATGCTCAGCAATTATGCAGCTGCATAACTGAAATCACATTTTACTTTGTCCATTACTGAAATTGATAATTGATATGCTTTTTCCGCTCTGAATGTGAAATTCCATTCAATTGTAACTAATATCTTCTTGTCCAAGACATTGGCATTTTATCATAGCATGATGGAATTCTAGCGCCTTATGGTAAAATAGTTCTTAAGTAAACAATCGTAAATATATAAATAATAGTGAAATTAGAAATAAAGTTGGTTATGTCTTTTTCATAGTTCGAAGACGAACCCAATTTGTCTTATTATTTATCCGCGAGGCCGCGGATTGAAATATATTTTTTTGAAGTTTCCTAAAGAAGATAACATAAGTTGCATTCCAAAGAACTGCTGTTAAACACATATTTTCATCTCCAAACAAATATTATTGGCCTACGTTTTGCGCTTATTCTTCGCCCCACGAGCAGTGCAGCTCTCAGTATACTGCAACTGCATAAGCATACGCACATACGTACATACTAGGGATGTTAATTTTTTCGGTTTTTACGATCCCGGGATTTTCGGGATGTCGTTATCACAACAACTTAAATCGAAAAAATTGCATCTACCTCTCCTACCATAAAATAAATAAAAAATAAATGGGTTTGAAACCCACTTTTTATTTAAAGTGGCGTTTTTATTTTTTGCTCTCTAACATCAGGATTTATTTTAAAGGACTATGTAATTTCAAAGATATGATTAATTCCAAAAGTAAAAAAAATATGGGTACCAAATGAAAGAGGAAATTTCTTAAGAATTTAAACAAATAAAAAAATTTTGGATTCACAAGGACAACTAGGTAATTTTTTATGCTGATAAAGTTAGAAGAATTTATTTTAAAGCACGTTGTAATTTCAATGATGTGATTAATTCCAAAAATTATTTAAAAAATTCAATGCAAAGTAGAATAAAAATATAGTTATCAAATGATGGAAGAAATTTCTTTAGAATTAAAAAAAATAAAATTTTTTGGATTCACAAGGACAAATGGGTAATTTTTTAGCAGATAAAGTTAGAAGGACGAAATTCTAAACATATATATATTGCGAAATTTCAAGGATAAAATTTTAAAAGAATATTAATGCACTAAAACATTTAATTTGATTAAATTCTACAGAATTTCCTCTTTAATTTGATACCCATACTTCTTCTCTAAGCGCATTTTACTACAATGTTTAAATCATTTTTGACGTCAAAGTGGAAAACTAATATACATACAATTTTACAATATTTGGCCCATGGTTTCGCGAATATATTCATTTTTATGTGTAAAATTTACTATCGCACGACATTTATAAAAAATATTAATTATTAAATAAAAGAATAAATATAGCCAATACTGGTCAAGAAAGTAGTTTCTATTACGCCATTAGTGCAAATTAAAAATCCCGAAAATCCCAGGATTATTTGTCAAGAATCCCGGGATTTGCAGAACCTAAAAAGGCCGGGATCCCGGGATTAACATTCCTAGTACATACATACAGATTCAGAGCCGATAGATTTGAACTCTGCGCTCCCAGAAGTACTAATTATTGCTATTGTCATTTAATACACTTTGTTCATCAAGTTTTTAGCATAATCGTATATTTATACCTACATACTTACTAACACATGCATTTCGTTGAAACAATTGCATTGTACCGCAGAATAAACGGTATACAGAAGACGCACGTCGACTATCGAACCAATTTGAATTTTGGCACGAGCGATGAGGCAAGCAAGGGTATCACAAGCAGCGCTGCCTCTGTCACGTTAGCAGTATTTTCACTCGGCTGACGCTGTTAATTCCATCGTCGCTATGACGACAAGATGTTAACTAACTTCGTTTTCCATCACGATCAGCGTTGCCGTTTTGATACAATTGTAAAATTGTTAATACTTTTTTTCTAAATTGTAATATCTGATGCTTTTTGTTCCCAAATTCCGTATTTTCATACTTTCGGCTGGCAGAAATGAATTTTTGAAAACTATGAATAGTATTACTAGTCTAAAGGCAAATATATTTTTTAATATTATTTTAAGTTTCGCAATTTATGTATAGATATTAATAAGTTTGATTTGGTAACTCTTATAAGGGAAACACAACCCGGAATTTCTTTGCTTGCATCGGTCGTTTGTGTGGTGTATGAGGTCATTGCGCTAAAATAAAAATTATTTTAATATTTTGCTCATGCTTGTGTTATTGTACAACAATTTGTGCTGCGTATGGCGACAACTGCAAAATTTTTAGTCTAGTTTTGATTTTGGTGTCCAGATCGTGCAGTAAAATTTGGATAAAAGCGTAGCAAAAAATAATTAAAAAAAAAATTTGTCTTACGTTTTAAACCTATAGCTATCAAAATATACAACACACATTCATATTTCTTGCACATTTTTACTTGAGCAACGTTTCTTCAAAATAAGGTTTGAGCAATTTTATGGGTGACAGGTAATAAGATCAACGGAACGCACCTGGGTCGGAAAATTAAATTTGCTTAGCTTCGCGGCGGCCCACGTCAGCGCGACACACCGCGCGCGCCGCGCTCGCGATCGCGCCCCGCGTACCCCGCGCTACCGGCGCGCACACCACGTCACGCTACGCCGCGGCCCCCCTTCCTCGTCTCCCGCCGTGCTGTATCGCAGGTAGATCTATTTTTTGTATACGTTGAAATACATTTTTTTATATATTTTAAACATTGAGGGCTTATATTCAATAATACCCTCTATCTGCACACTTTTCACAAAGACGAGATTCTGATATAAAAATCCACCTAAGCTTTAATTGTCATCAGTGATATTAATGCTACCTTATATAACGACAGGTAATAAGTCCCAGATGGTTTCTAAAATCACAAATCAGTTTTTGTGCAAATTGCAGATAGAATTCAAGCCCTCGATATTTCACATTTTTATATTTGTAAGTTATTAGAAGCAGGGATGCCAACTTGGCTCAAACCGTACCATTTG
Organism: Rhagoletis zephyria; assembly: GCF_001687245.7. Lineage (NCBI taxonomy): Eukaryota > Metazoa > Arthropoda > Insecta > Diptera > Tephritidae > Rhagoletis > Rhagoletis zephyria. Next base: position 91,408 of record NW_016158833.1, on the reverse strand, counting down.
TCCCTATTTTACTTAATTTTTCAATTTGGCACAAAGTGACAAAATACCACCTTTGTAAAAAAAATTACATTTCAATACATTTTTGTGAAATCCTTTTCGTACACTTCCTTTTCTCAACTAAAATTTTCTAATTTATAAAGGTTATTCAACTGGTTTATCTTATTTTATCATTGAACTTTTGTATGGAAAATGTAGCTTTATTTTATTGCTAAATGTAAATGATTAAAAGGAATGACACCTTTTTTGGCAATTTTATTTTTCTATTTGGCACATTTTGGCACTTTTTTATCCTCAATATGGCACCTCATAACTAAAGATAGTTGGCAGCCCTGATTGGAAGATTTCTGCTGTGTTTTGGGGCAACAATTTGTCTGCAGTAAAAAAGCATATAATTTGTGTTTCAAAAGTGTGTGAAAACCAATCAACTAACTTATATGATCTCGGTTCCGATAGTAAATAATCAATAATTGTTTATACCCGCATATCGGCACATTGGCTCGTTGAATGTGCCATCTAAAAAATAGTGCCGTCATTCTCCTTAGCTGCTTTTAAATGATGTCGTCACAAATTGCTGGCGGAGACATGAATACAGTGTATAAAAATTCTTTTTCTATAATTGTTTCCTTATAGAAAGGTTGGTTTCTTTTCCACCTTAGACATTCCGAATTCGTTTAAAATATGCTAATTTAAAACACAGAATTCTTTCAGTGTTCCTCCAAGGTTTTTGGACATGGACTGTTTCATCAATTTAATAGTGTTCGCTTTATTTTTGTGGAAACGAAACATGGTTTGCAAGTTATGGATTATTTCTACACTCTTTCTTCAAATATTTCTCGTATTCCAGCTGCGTGCAGGTATTTAGTTTTTCGCATCGTGTTTTTACATATTCGTAATTTAAATTTTGTTAATAATATAAATTGGTGGTAGCTCATGATTGTGTGTGGATTAATAGCACCACACTGAGGATTTGGCAATAACCTTTTACTTCTATTTAAAAACAACACTTACGGGGCAATTNGTTTTTCGCATCGTGTTTTTACATATTCGTAATTTAAATTTTGTTAATAATATAAATTGGTGGTAGCTCATGATTGTGTGTGGATTAATAGCACCACACTGAGGATTTGGCAATAACCTTTTACTTCTATTTAAAAACAACACTTACGGGGCAATTTTTATTGTAAGAACAACATTTTTTCTATGAATCGACATACTTTAAGCATTGTTGACGCTATTTCCATTCGAATGAGGAAACGGCGTCAATGACTTTATTTCCAAATTTTTGTTGACTTTATTTCGCTTTGAAAAAGCGGTCAATTGACCTTATTTCCATTGACGTTATTACCTGTCACCATTTTATGCTGTAGTAATTTCCACAATATTGACTTGTACAAGTCTCGGGTTGCGCAAGGATTTTGTGTGGTTTAGAAGTCATATAAGATTGTTTTTCGTTATGCAAATAAGCAGACAGAAGCAAGATATATAAATTTTGTATAACTATGGATTTAATTATAAAATTTTGTTTATTATTTGTTTTTTTTTAAATAACAGTTCAACAAACAACAGTTTTGTTTGCTTTTGTTATTTTTTCTGCTTGGCAACTGATACATTTTTTTCAAACTCGCAACTCGCGCGGTTTGAGGCGAGATGTTAACTTCATGTTATTCATAGTGGACGTGATGTTAACTCCTCTGCTCTGTTCCGGGTCGCCATGTTAATCATAGTGGTCGTGATGTTAACTTCTCTGCTCTGGTCCAGGTTGTAATATTACGTCCGCCGAAGAGAAATAAATTTGTATGTGGTGCGTCTTTTGTATACTGATTATTCTGTGATTGTACATACACATATTAATAAAGTGATCCCAGCAGTAAATTTGGTGGTAATAACCCAGCAGAAAATTTACCATTTCCTTAAAGAATGTACTGACAAAAACGAACACTCTCGAACCACGTTTAAAAATAATACATGTGTACATACATATAAAATACAAATTAAAACCCAGTAGTAAAGTTTACTGGTCACAAATATAAACACAATCCACAAATAACACAATTAACCACAATTTGCTCAACTAAGAGCCTCCCTCACATATCAATATATAAATTAATCTTCAAATATTCAAAATGCCAGCTGAACAAAGCCCCAAAAATATTTCCAAAATTCCAAGGAAATGAACTCCCTCCAAAATCTTTGAAAAGCTTCAGACTTATACCGAAGCAAAGAAATCAGAAAAAAGAAAATCTCATGACCCGTGTGCCCATAAATTTAATATAGAATATGATGGCTTCATGAGATATTGCGCCAGACTCACCTCTTCTCCCATAGAGAAATTCGCCGAGTCGGCCTTCGAAATAAAAGAAAAAACTATTGGCAATCCCTGGGAGCGGTTAAAGCCGAATATGACTCACTTTTCCCAAAAAAGATGAGGAAGACCTTCCAGATAATTTTTGGGCGTTGCCGGAAGGCAAGTATCAATTTAGCATTGATACTTATGAAATGACTAAAGCGAAGATCTTAGATCAACTCAAATTAATCCGAGCTATAAGTTCCCCAAGGTCTCACTCCCGAGAAGCACAGAATTCGCGCACACATGCAAATCCTCACATGTATCTGCAACTCCTGCCATGTGATACAGAGATTTTCCAGGGTGGTTAAGAAGAATGGCAATCTTTCCGAGAAATGTATACAGCTACATAACCACCCCCAATTATCGTTTATTATAATTTAAAGTATACAGCCCCACAAACAATTATTTTATTAGAGTGAATTACACCCAGCATCATCCATCGGCAATATTTCTTATTTTATTTATTTAATTTATTTCGTTAAATACATTAGCGCATTAAGATTTAATCTTTTATTGCGCAATACAAAGAACAGATAAGTACATGTGAATATTAGAATAAAAGTATATAGTAACAAAAATATATGTAATAACAAATATAGAAATATAAATATGCAAGAATGAATAAACGTAATGACTATAGTACAAACAGAAATTGTATAAAGCGTAGAAAACTAAAGAGAAAATGTATGACCACCTCATTATGCGACTTTATCAGTGAAATATTCAAAGATAAGTTTTTTGAAATTGCTTTCACCAAGGGAGTTTTTTAAATACAATGGAAGGGAGTTCCAAAGTCTGACTCCATTAACTAAAAAAAATCTTGAAGTACTTAAATAATTAAACTTTGGCAATAATTTGACGTAATTTGAGGCTTGAGACCAGCTTTTTTTCGTGTCTGAGGGTACGAAAAGTAAGGATACTCTGAGACAGCGCAAGGTATAATCAATTTTTCCCACAACTTCATTGATGTAGTCCTCACAAGTCAGCTGGGAATTTATAGTGAAACCCAGGACTCTCACTTTATCAACCAATTGAAGCTTTGCAGTTCCAATATAAAGGTGAGGGATGTCAGAAAGAAGTATTTTATCCTTGAATATTGGTAATACATACGATTTTTGAGCATTTAGGCAGAAGAGGTTTTCAGCAGACCATTCAGGAAACGAGCACAATTCCTTATTAAGCTTACGAGTTGTATCCTGAACCATGCTGATATGGTTAGAGATATATAATTGAACATCGTCAGCGTAAGCGTGTAGACGAACATGGGAGCAGGAGTTGAAAATATCATTTATAAAAGTTCTGAAGAGGGTGGGACCTAGAACGGAGCACTGTCGTACTCCGGAAAATGTGTTGCCGACTTTAACTTTCTGCATTCTGTTACTTAAATAACTGTTAAGAAGTTTTACTGCATTTATCTTAAGAATCTTAAGAATATACATCAAATCCAAAATAGTCAGTTAATTTGCCACACAGTAGGCTATGGTTGCCAGTGTCAAACGCCTTGGAGAAATCAAGAAGGCATAAAGGTGTTAGGTGGCCTTGATAAAACTCTTGACGGATATCGTCCAGTACTTTGGTGATGGCAGCCGAGCAAGAGCGAGCAGCTCTAAAGCCTGATTGACAAAGGCTGGCCAGGTTATTATTCTCAATGAACTCGGTTATTTGTTGCGCCATAAGCATCTCAAAAATTTTCGACAATCCGGTCAGTATGCTTATGGGTCTAAAATCAGCAGGAAAGGAAGCACCAGGCTTCTTAGCTAGAGGGGTAATGATTGCTACTTTCCATCCGGAGGGGAAAGTGGAAGTAGTGAAGCAGTGGTTTACCAGATGGGTGAGACAGCTTATAATATTTGGTAAAATTAATTTTATAAATCTAATTGGGATGCCGTCGCTGCCAATTGCGTTGGATTTTATGCGGTAAACGTACTTAGCTACTTCATTTTCACCTACCGGTACGAACTAAAATTTCCTTGAGGGCGATGATCTGGAAGAGGTTTTCTTGTGTTGTGAGCTACTACGTACGCCTAAGCTTTTCAAATTAGACCATAACTGTTTAGGGGGCAAATCAGTGTTGAGTTTCCACAGTAGTATTTATTTTTAGCGAGGTGAACACAAAAGGAAGCATTATTCCGGGCTCGCTCATAAGCACTCTAATTGTCAATATTTGCCCTTCTTTTCCAAACATTGTATGCGATGCTGTGGTTTTTAATGGCGAAAATAATCTGTCCAACCGTAATAGCACCAACATTTTGACACAATGTGAAGTTAAATGTACAAAAAATTAAATCATGATCGGAGACAAAGGACAACTGATCAAATAGAACGACGGACGTGGTAGGGGGAGCAATAATATATCTAACAAACTCGGACGCGCATTACAAGAAAACCTAGTGGGCATTTTAGAATTAACAATACGCATGCCAGTACATGCAACTGTGTCTATGAAATTGGTCGATGTTGAGTCAAAGATTAATAGGTTTATATTAAAATCACCACAAATAATCAAATGGCCGTAGTCAATTAACTGAGTTGAAATATCTTCAAAGAAAGGTAGATAAGAGAGAGTTTTTATTGGGATTGTACACACATGACACAAGTACTTTAGAGTAAGTATCGGACAGAACATAGATAGATAGAAACTCAATTTCAGATGTAGATGAACGACTTGCAACCTTAACATCCAAGTAATCTCTACAGTAGATAGCTACACCTCCCCCTTTTTTACCTAAACGATCATTTCGAAATAGCTTGTAGTTAGGAATGGAATAGAAGCTGTCTGGAATATCAACGTTAAACCAAGTTTCCGTCACGCAGATGACATCGACAGAAGAAAATCCAAAGATACTTCTAGCATAATCTAGTTTTCCGTTGTTTCGACTGCGAGCGTTGAAGTGAACTGTTTTGAACCCATTTGTATGTTTACATAGCACATTTAACAAAACAGTATGATCAGTCGGCATTTCAATGGTCAACGAAAACAAATGCACGAACAAACAAACAACAATAGAAGACAAATAAGAGCTCGTATGTTAATATTCAGCTTATCAGCATAGGTGCGGTGGATATAAATTGTCTGAACAAAAAGAGAGTGGAAATAAATCCAAGAGGGTTTAACAAAACAAATGCAAAACAGAAGCAATAGATATATGTATATAACTATGTTATATATTAAGTAGAGCGGACAATGTTCATCAGATCACTGCTGCTTGGTACAGGAACAGGTTCGCTGCTAGCTGAAATGCGGACGAATACTTCCCCTTGGCGGGAGTAGGGATGTTCCGATACAAGTAAATACGAGTATGTACTCGATACTTTTGTTTCGATACCAACTACTTTTTTTACTCGAATCGTTGTTTCGATACCTACTTGGTATCGAAAGAAAAGTACACGTATCGAATAGATTTGAGAAAGTGCCATATCCTGTCGATAATATTTTTTCTATGGAAAATAGTTGCTTCTTTTTCATAAAAAAAAAATGTTTTAAGCAATTACACCGCCAAATTCTAAAGTGTGGATATATTTTTACAAAGTTAGTGATACCACAACAAAGTGTAAGCAATCTTTACAGCCGTAAAGTTTTGTGGGATCCTTTCAAAGGTTGAATTTTTTGTCTAAGTAATCGTATTACTTTAAGTGCTACTAAAGAAGAAATATACATATCGATACCTCAACTGCAAATATATTGAAAATAGGACGTTTTTGAACCGAATTCTGAAATAGGGTGTTCCTGAAAAGTTTTCTGAGATAGGGCGTTTTCCAATCAAATTCTGAAATAGGGCGCTTTTGAAAAGTTTTCTGAGATAGGTCGTTTTCGAACTTTCTTCCGAGATAGGTCGATCTTCCACTCAGGTGCCGCAAAGCTTTATGTCACAGAAAACGCCTGAAAATTACTTTCGCATTGTTGAATTTAAGAGGATGAAAAATTATCGATATAAGTAGGTATCGATACATTCGCTTGACTCATATAAGTAGTATCGAAATAGCTTTTTGAGTAAACTCATTTGAGTAGGTATCGAGACTTTGATGGTATCGGAACGTCCCTAGGCGGGAGAATACGCTGTGTGTTTGTTTTCTTGAATTTAAGAGCAGCTTGCAGAATTTTTCTGTTGTCCGCAGAAAGACTCTCGAAAATGTTAAAGTTGCTGTCACTGTCAAATCCAGCCAGTTTAAGAAAACAGCGGACTTGGTTTTTTCCGGTAGTGAGAAAACGATGGAGAGTGCGATTGCGGTCATAGGTTGAGTGAAACTTAACAATCACAGTACTGTTAGGGCGCTCAGCCTTGCTTTTGGTGTGAAAGATGTCACGAATAGGGGGAGGGGAAAACTCATAGATTTGCATACGCGTTCGAAAGTGTTGGACCAATTTTCTTCGCTGGCAACCGGAAGACCAAAAATGACAGCATCGGCAGAATAGGTGCTAGTTACCTTTGCGTTTTAGAGTTTCCTTAACTCCTCCCTAACTGCAGTTAGTTCAGCAGACAAACTAAGCCCCCTTGTGGATTCCTCCTCCAGCCGACTACACCTACGTTCGACTTTGTTGCGCGAAAGCTTCGATAGTCTCCTGCACCTTAGCTGTGCACTTACGCTCAAGTGAAGCGATCTCTTCAGATAGTTGAGAGTAGAGACCGCTAATTCTCTCACGGACTCTCTCTTCCATCAATAAAATTTTATCTTCTGTTGATTTCAAACCTGAGAGTATAGATTCAGAGAGGGACCGGTTGCTTTCGAGCCGCAGATTTTTTGATGCTGGTGAATCTTTGTTTGCTGATGTTGCTTTACGCTTACCGGCAGAATCCATAAGCGAAGACAGGTGAATATCAGCAAGCGGTGAGCAGCTTTACTCAGGAACTCAGTTGTATTAAAATAGCAAAACTTTTTCTAAAAAGCGATTATTATACTAAGCAAAAAGTTAACGGGAGCGCAAATGAAACACATCCCTCTCTCTACTTCTATTAAAAATTTATCCAGTAACAATCCAGTAAAACTTGCAAGCTTAGCTGTCATTTTCGCTCTCAATTTCCCTTATTTTGCTATTTTCTTGCAAGTTTTGTAAGAAACCGGCAGCCATTAAAAATTCCAGTAAAATTGTTACATACTAGTTTTTACTGGATAATGTCTAAAAAAAACATACGTTGAAGGGCATCATTAGATTTCCAACCAATAAAAAGGAAAGAAAATATATATGTACGATCTACTACTTGTCAAATGAATGCAAAACAATCGATTTTCGTTACGATTTTTTATCAATTATACTGTGAAACACTAAAAAATACCTGGAAAATTATGTATATTTTCGGGTAAGTCTTTTCGACTAAAACCAGAATCGAAATATGAAATTCGCCAAACACCTCCAAAATATTGTTTTACCTTTAAAAAACCGGTTTTTCGTACGATGGCACACTTATAAGCCTGTAACTATGTTCATTGTGAACCGAATTTTGGCTTATTGAAAGAAAGAAGAAACTTAGGCCTTTCGAACGATATATATATGAGTAAAGAAACCTTAAGAGATCTGTGTGTGTTTACCCAGCAAAAATCTTTTTTTTTTTTCCTTTTTTCACCCTGTTTAAATTTTGGTGAGGTTTTTACGCACTATTTTATAAGAAAACCATACTAGATGATACATGATTGTAAAACCAATTTTAGTAGGGAAAAAAACGAGGTTTTATTTTTCAAAATCGTACGAACGTTTACTGAGTTATTAAACTTTATATGAAAAAATTTTTTTTTCAAAAATATTATTTTTGGCTATACAACTCAAAAATGTTTGCTTGACAGTTTTTTTTTTTTAAATTTGAAGTTTTCTATGATCGCAAAGTATGGCCATCCCGAGAACCGCAATTAATAGGCCGGAAAACGTTTTAAACGTCCCATTGGTTGACGCTGAAAATGTTGTCTTACCACCACTGCTAAGATATATGAAACTATAGGGGTACTCTCACAGTCTTGCAAAGCCCTTGCACGGTGCACGGATTGCACGGTTTGCAAAGCTGTCCCATAGGAATACTTTTTTTCGTGCAATCCATTCGCCGTGCAAGGGCTTTGCAAGACTCCGAGAATACCCCTAATTGTAAAAAATTGGATGTAAATAGCAACGCTTTTTGTCTTCTTAAAGGGGTGTTCCCAAAATTAAGTGAAGCCAAAATAAAAGGAGGTATTAATTTTTTATTCTCTCATCTAGTACTTTTTCATCGGTTTTATCCCTTTTTATGAATTTTAGGTACTTTCATAGGACCTCAATATATGAGCGCGGTGAGCTTTTTGAACAAGCTAAGCTCTGTAGAAAAACGTACATGGATGTGTTTTGTAGCGCTATGCGATAATTTCCTTGGAAACCACGGAATCGACGACTATGCCACGGTTGTTAATGAATTTTTGAGTGCTTATGGAATGGAATGGGTTTGAACATGTCCATAAAAATTCATTTCCTTCATTCGCATTTGGACTTCTTCCCACATAATTTTCGCCAATTCAGTGATGAGCAAGGCAAAACTTTCACCAAGAAATAGCTGCAATAAAAAAACGTTTCAGAGGAAAAAATAAAATAACAATAATAATAAGGCCAACAACCGTGCCAATTTTGGGGGAAATTGGTGGAGCGGCTAACAAGATATACACAAGCAATCATAAGTGGGCGTGGCTACGCCCATTTTCCAAAAATTTATAATATTATTTTTCGTCTAAAAATGATTTTAAGTATCAATTTTGAGTGAGTAAGCTTCAGTATTTAATAAAGTATCGCAGTTTTCGTATTTCTGAAAACTACCGTTATATGGGAGGTAGGCGTGGTTATCGTCCGGTTTTACCCATTTTCAATACCATCCGGCAAACGCTGTTTAATCGTTGATGTGCTCACCTTTATCCTAATTGCGCTGTCATTACCATCGCTCCTTGGTGAAGCACAAGAGAAATGGAAAACACTCCCAAATCAACCGTCTCATCGAGCGCACAAGGGGAAACGGCTATCGCAGATTATCGTCATCGGAATTTTATGTTTATATACATACATAAGTCATTAAAACTATTTCAATTATTTTAAATAAACATTTATAACGATGTAATCAAAACGCGAGTGTGTTTTCATTTTTTATTGGAACGCAGTGCAAGGCCACCGCGTTGCTACCACATTTCTAGAGGTTTCGCACAGCTCCGGCTACCAACGAAACATTCGCTGCAGTTTTGCGTACGCGGCCAAATTTATAGATTTGATTAAAATATTTATTGTACTATATGCAACCTAAACAAGTTATACCTGCGACAGACATCTAGTAACAATACCATCATAAACTTATTATAGTATTCTGTTTACTAGGTCCGAATTCGCCAAAGGGGGTGTTTCACCTCCCATACTAACTAAACTTTTCATGTTGGCTATCCATTGAAATATTGGTGGTAGAGTACCGGAATTGGTGGTGGCGGCCAAGAGTGGCCTCGCTGTCAACCCCAGTATAACAGAACTGGTCTTATTCACAAGAAAATACAAAACCTCCGCCGCCGTTCTTCCCTCGGTTGGAGGTCTGCGCTTACAGGGTCAAGTACTTGGGCTTGATCCTAGACAGGAAGTTGTCGTGGGGGACAAACATCGAGGAAAAGGCAAGAAAGGCATCAGTGGCCTTGTATTGCAGTAGCAGAGCTATTGGTAAGAGATGGGGTATCTCTCCTAAAGTTATGTATTGGCTCTACGAGACCATATTCAAGCCAATTATGTTATATGGCGCCCTAGTATGGTGGAACTCATTGGAAAGGGCTACACTATTTAGGAAGCTGGAACGCGTACAACGGGCTGCATTAATTGGTATTAGTGGGGCACTGCGGACCGCCCCACATTAGCATTGAACGTAATGTTAAACGTAGCGCCTGTCGACGTTGCAGGCAGAATTGTAGCGGCGCGTAAGTTACGTCACACGGACATTCTACTCCGAAAGAAAATAGAATTGAGGTGGACTGGTCAGCGTAACATACCAACAAACAAAATAAATGTCATTGCACCATTTCATTTCATAAGCAATATGTTAATTAGCTTGCAGTGAAATGAGTGTAACGACATTTGCATAAGCAGTAAAATGTAGCAATTAGCAATAAGCAACATTTTGATAACTAAACAATAATATGTAGCAATTGGCAATAAGCAATAATTTGATGACTTGATAATAAAATGTAATAAATATAAGACCAATTAGTTTGTAAACATTATTGTAATATAACGCATACTGCAATAAAGTCGCGTTAAGCGAAATTTTGATTTTTTAAGCCACTACTGCTGTCTATAATTGTCTGGCGCAGTCTAACGGAGTCAATTCTAAAGAATTGATTGGACCAGAAAACTAACTAAAGTTAGTGCCGCGAATCAGAATCCGCAAAGTATTATACGGAAAGCTAATTTAAGTTAAGCACAAACGCAAATTCTGAAGAATTTACGCCAAAAATAAAAAATAAAATAAAGTAACAGAACATTTTAATTAATAAAAAAAAAAATATAACAACCAACTCACAAAGTGAAAAGGAACTCTGTTTCGCCAAAATCTTTATAAAAGACAAAAGTGCATTTTAGCTTAAACCCAACCGCAACACAAAATGACGGAAATGCAGGGATCCTGCACACATCCACAACCCACAACAGCAGTAACGGAATTAATGAAGGAAGCTTCCAGAATAAAGGAATTTCGAGGAGACAAATTCTACGATTTATCGGCTTTCATCAGGGAGGTGGAACTTATCCTCCCACTGTTCAACGAAAATACAGTGCTACAGGAGTTTATATTCCAACGTTACGTCCGCAACAAAATTCAAGGAGCAGCTTTAAATTCGATAAGGACTTTGGGACAAACGGCCAATTGGACAGATATTAAGGAGGAGTTAATAAAAAATTTCGGAGTGAAAGAATGTTACCACAGCCTGTATCACCAGGCAATTAACATGCGGAACAGTAATGTAAGTAAATATTTTAGAAACCTAAGAAATATATTAGACAAATTAAATACTAAATATGAATTCGACGTGAAAAAACCACAAGAATTCTCACCTCCAACAAATGAATCTATTATGCTAAAGACTTTCCTAAACGGAATTCACCCAAACCTATCAAGCATAGTCTATAGTAGAAGCATATCTACATTAAGAGAAGCTTAAGCTTCTAATATTAATAATTATTATGTAATTCAGGAAACAGGAACGTTACGACAATATGACAAGACTTACAAATACCAAAAACCCAACGGAGATGACGGACAAGCGTTCAAACAAAAACAGTCATCTCAGAACCCACCAAATAATTCATCACGTAATAATTCTAATACTACAGTTAGCCCGCAAGTTAACTCCCTACCACCTAGACATAATTCTAGCTACTCTCAACAAACAAGACGAAGCCAACACTCAAGCCGAATGAATGGACATAATAACAACAATGGCTCTACTCCTATGGAAGTAGACCATATTGGTAATACTTCCAATACTTCAGAAGAAGTAAATTTTCAATGTCCAGCCACAAAGTTCATTTACCGATAGTAGAAATTCATATAGGAAATACAACCATCAACTACCTATTAGATACGGGATCAGCTACTTCCCTATTAAATAAAACCCTATTGCCGCAATATAAGAGAACAAAATTACATCCTTTACATTTTAATACCATCAACAGAAACTTTTACATTGATGAGGAAATTATGACTCCTTGCCCTTAGGCAATTCAATGAAGACAATCTCATGTGTTGGAAACTAACCAACTTCATTAGCAAAAATTTTGACGGACTGATAGGACAGAATATACTGAAAGTAATGGACGCAATCATTAATCTTAAAGAGGGATACATCGAAGTCCACAATGTAAGGACGAAGTTCATCGATACATGTCCACACGAGTACGAGGACATACACAACCTCGAGACTACACAAATAGACAGCACAATTATGCAAAAGTTATTGCATGAAGACATAAACGACGAGGTTAAAGGTTTACTACAAACAATAGTAAACGATAATGCTGATTTATTCTTCCAGGAAGGACAAAAGCTTTCTCACACACATGAAGTAAAGCACGAAATCGTTACAACAACTGATAGGCCAGTATATTCTAAAATATACCGCTATCCACAAATTCACGAGGAAGAAATAAATAAGCGAATGAAAGAAATGCTAGAACATGGCATTATTAGGGAAACCTGTTCCCCTTATAATTCACCACTGTGGATCGTCCCTAAGAAAGTGAACAAATCTGGAAAGAAGAAATGGCGTATCGTTATAGACTGTAGAGCTTTAAACGATATCACTATTAGTGACAAATTCCCTATACCTAATTTCGAGAATATATTAGAAAAATTGGGAAAAGCCCAATATTTCACAACATTAGACCTAGCAAAGGGTTTTCACCAGATTCTTATAAAAGAAGAAGACAGGGCGAAAACAGCATTTTCAACGCCACTAGGACATTACGAATTCATTCGTATGCTTTATGGGTTGAAAAATGCTCCGGCAACCTTCCAGAGGCTAATGAATGCAGTCTTGAGAGATTATATTAATAAAATATGCGTCGTTTACTTGGACGATATTCTTATACTCAGCACTACAGCATAAGAACATGTAGACAACATTAGGAAAATTTTCGAAAGATTAAGACAGCATAAGCTACGAATACAAATCGATAAATGCAACTTCTTCGCCACAACCACAGAATATTTAGGGCACATTTTGACTACGGAAGGAGTCAAGCCGAGGAGGCAATTCAAAAAATTAAGCTGTCGCAAACAGCAAAACAAATAAAGTCATTTTTAGGCGCAACGGGGTATTACCGTAAGTTCATAAGAAATTATGCCAAAATAGCCCAGATATGACCAAATATTTAAAAAAGGACACAAAAGTCAACGTCCACGATACTCAATACATGGACGCCTTTTATAAATTAAAGAGATTACTAATTTCTCCGCCGATACTGAAGTATCCGGGCTTCAGAAAGAAATTCGAAATCGTAACAGATGCAAGCGATTACGCCATGGGAGCTGCATTAAAGCAAGCAGGTCATCCGATATGCTACGCAAGTAGAACTCTGAATGACCACGAGAAGAAGTATTCAACTACGGAAAAGGAACTTCTTGCCATAGTGTGGGCAGTCAACTATTTTAGGCCCTACGTTTATGGTAGGAAATTCGATGTACTCACGGACCATCAACTACTCAAGTGGCTGCAAACGAAATATAGGGGAAAGGACATTAACCCAAGATTGCAAAGATGGATACTGAAATTAGGGGAATACGACATTAATATTGGTTACATTAAAGGGAAGGAAAACACCCTAGCCGACTTTTTAAGTAGAATAAATAATGAAACAGGTGATATTTACTTGACAAACGCAGACGGGCAAGCAGAGGATAACATAGATAACATGAGTACCTGTGCAGTCATACATTCTCAGGAGGAAGAACTTAATGATCACTTTCCAATTTTAGATACAGTGGTTAATCGTTTCCATACCCAAATAATCTTAACCGAGTACAAGAGTAGAGAGATAGAAATCTTGGGTAATAAAAGGAAGATATTTATCAGTCTAGATGATATAAACAGCGGTTTTATGTCCGACATCTTCCGAAGATTCCTTAAGCCAGGAAAAGTGGGATTTTTTCCGAACTTCCTGATAGTGAATATAATATCGTGCAACAAAAATTGATAGAATTGTTTAGTGAAAAAATAAAATTCTTCAAATGCTTGTACCGCGCTAAAGATATGCGGGACGAAGACGAATCTTTTAGATACATAAAAAATTATCACTTCACCGAAAGTGGCCACTCAGGCATCAACGAAAACTATGAAGGATTAAAAAGGCTTATATATTATAAAAATTTAAAGCAACTTATTCAAAAGTTCATAAACAATTGCGATATATGTTGCCAAACCAAATACGATAGGAAACCAATAAAACCTAGATTCCATCTAAAGAAACACCAAAGGATATGAACGGAATAGTACACTTGGATACTTACACAATTAAGAAACACAACTTTATGACTTTTATTGATAAATTTTCAAAATTAGCTGTAGCACTCTTTCTAGAAGACAAAAATAGCATTACATTTGTTGAAACTTTACGAATGTATTTCGCAATGAGAGGAAAACCTAGATTATTTATAACCGATAGCGAATTCCATTCGGTAAACCTAAACGACTTTTTAAGAGAAGAAGGAGTTGAAGTTCATTTCAACAAACCAAACAGTCATACAGGGAACTCGGACATCGAAAGGCTTCACTATACAATAGGAGAAAAATTTAGAATCATGGAATTAGAATCTCCGAATTTATCAACAAGAGAGAAAATGTACAAATGTATTCAAACCTGCAACAATAACATTCATTCGACACTGAAAGAAAAACCTTCAGTCGTAGCGTTAGGTAAAATTGACAAAAAGACAACTCATGATAGAATAAAAGAGGTGAAAGAGAACATTTTTAGCATGATAAATACAAAAAGACAGGTTTATAATGATGAAAGAAGCACAGGACACGTAAAAAATTATAAAGCACTTAGACACAAGCGCGAACCTAGATATAGAAAGCTACCACTTCAAAACACCCATGCAAGTAACATTAACTTCAGATTGATGTTATAATTTCTGGAACATGTTAATCAATAAATACACAACAAGATCTTCCAGATGCCATTTTTCCACTTTTTGCTCCTTAAATAAAAACCCACTTTTGAACGTCCTCTCACAACAAACTTCTTTTAACAACTAAATAGCAATCGTTGCGAATTTAAAATTTGAAGCTTTTCGCTTTCAATAATAGCTTTAGTTTCTAATTGGAAAACTTGAGATCCACAAACAGACATTTTTTTTCAAACATATGTTCCGTGTTACCACATGGTAACGTCAGTCCCTCCTGGGTTAAGATACCACAATTTACTCTTAGTTACTAATTTTGAGGATATATACACCTTTTGTCATATTTTTTGGTGTTTTAATGAGCGTGTTACCATATGGTCACGTCAGGAATTACAGGCTACAGGTTTAAAGATGAATTTCAAAACACGTGTGCTCCTAATTCGCTGCTTATTTCAGGAAAATGTTTGATTAATTCGCCATTTTGTTGCAGAAAATTCACATTAAAAGACATTGCAGACTATTTGGATGAGTTAGCTGAAAATGATGCATCATTTTGCCAACAAATAGACGGAATTTATATTGAGCCACCTAATGAAGATGGGGAACTAACTGGTGAAGATGATGCAAACGAAGATGAGGGTGGAATTATTGACAATGTATGTCGAAATCAATTAAACGAAGGATGTGAGATTGTGCTAAAGAATGGTGAGCACGTGGACTCTGCGTCAATGGTGAACTCATGTGACGTTGAGGGAAACATTGAAGCAGCACTAGCGGATCTTCTAGGTGATGAATCCCATAGTGTAGAACAGCAGCTTTACGAATATGTGAAATCAATATGCCCACAGACCGTAAGCGCGAAAACTACCAAGGAGAGTACACAAGGCAACAAACAAGAGTCATCTGATGAAAATATTCCCAACACTTCTGTATCCAGCAGGCTAAGAAGGGTAGAAGGTATTCCGTCTAAAGAACCTCTTCCGTTAGCAAATAAAAACACAGTGTTTAACTGGTCGAAGGAGTGTAGAAGTGATCCAATGCCTTTATTTCCGGAAGTAAACTACAATGATTGCCGTGGTCTGCAGCCTCACGAGTTGTTTGAATTTTTTTTTTTGATGATGCTTTACTAGAGCATATCGTTCAATGTTCAACATTGTATGCTAAAAAAAAATTTGAAAAACCTGTGCGCAATATCAGTACTCGTGGTAAGTTAGTTGCCTTGTACTTTTTTCTGTTTTAAAGGATTTTTTATACATGTATGTATTTAAATTCTGTTAGAATTGCGCACGTTTATTGGTATACTTTTAATAACCGGCTACAACAGCGCTGCTAATTTGAAAATGTACTGGAATAGCTCCGAGGACTTACGCAACGAACTTATTGTACAAGCCATGCGTCGAGACCGTTTCAAAGAAATTTGTAAGTGCTTACATTTCGAATCTAACCTGGTTGCGCCTGATGGTAATAAAGACAAATTTTGGAAGTTGAGGCCTATGACAGACCACTTAAAGGCCAATATGTTGAAGCACTTCCATCCATGCCAACAACTGTCTTTTGATGAGAGCATGATTGCATACTATGGACGTCACGGGTGCAAGCAGTTTTTAAAAGGCAAGCCTATCCGTTTCGGCTACAAAGTCTGGTCTTTGTGCACTCCGTCAGGATATCTAGTCAATTTCGACATATACCAAGGAAGAAATCCGCGATAAAACACGGAATACGAACAGTTTTCATTCTATTTCGACAACCTTTTTACAAGTTTTCCATTACTGGCTTATCTGAAGTAGATGGGGTACAATGGAACCGGAACTGTAGGGGAAAATCGTATTCCATCCAGCTGCCCGTTGAACACAAAGGTAGCGATGAAAAAGATGAATAGAGGTTCATTCGAAACTGCCACAATAGAAAACATTGGAATAAAGCTGACAAAGTGGGTTAATAAGTCTGTTGTGTGTGCTGCTTCAACTTGTTACGGTAGCTCGCCAATTTCATCGGTCGCTCGATACTGCAAAAAAGCTGGGAAAAAGATCGCCAGTCCACGTCCATGCGTGATCACGGAGTATAATAAATATATGTGCGGGGTGGATAGACTCGATCAAAACGTAAACATGTATCGCATAGCATACCGGGGCAAGATGTGGTGGTCTTCGATATTTACTTGGCTTATTGACGTTGCAGTGTCCAATGCTTGGCACCTTCAACAAGGTACGAAGAAGCTATCGCAATTGGATTTTAGACGGGAGATTGCTGTATTTTACTGCAAACATTTCGGCGAACCGCCGGTTCAACCAGGCCCAAAACGGCCCCGCGTGCACGATGACATATATAGAAATATTCGCTTTGATCGCACTGATCATTTTATAGAACCAATCCTAAATAGACGTCGCTGTCTAGGTGAAACATGTAAAAGTGTTGTGAGAACCCGTGGCATTAAATGCAACGTAGGTTTATGTGTCAAGTGCTTCGCACAATACCATACCGACAACCGAAATTGAAAAGTAAATATGTTACTTGTAACAATTTCAAAAAGCTGATTTTTTATTTATGCAGCACATTACATTTTTAAGGCATATGTAAACCTGTACCCTGTAGGTCCTAGCGTTACCATATGGGCGCAGGCCATGTTACCGTTATCTGATAGGGTATAACAAAAAAAATTTATTTTTAATATAGGCCAGCAACATTAATAAGCCCTTAAAATTTCATCTTCCTACTAAAAAAAAAATAGTTCTCGTCCCAGCTGGGTTAAAAGACCAAGAAAATTTGAGGTGCTAGTGACATCAATACCACTAATACTAATACTGCTGAAATGGGAACGACTGCAACGATGATAACTGAAGACATCAAAAGCGAGGACAGGTTTGCCGAAATAAAACTTGACAATGTACAGGTGATCACAGATTTTGATATTATTCTCCACATAATAAGACCACAAGAAATAGAAAATATTATTGACGCACTAGAAGGTTTAGCTAGAGACTCTAAACTGACCGGTAAAGAACAGATTCTAACACAGGAATTTACAATACTACGAAGTAAGCTTTACACCTTATTACCACACAAACAAAAAAGAGGACTAATTAACATTAGGTACAACAATGAAATGGCTGTATGGAACTATGGATGATGATGACAAACAGAATATAGAAGAGCATCTTAAACTTATTGATACGAACAACCACGTTGTCATAAACACCATAAATAAGAATATAAAAATTAATGATAACTTTAACAAAACATTCCAAAATATTCAAAAAGCTATAGAATCGAACAGAAGACAAATTTCCCTTAAACTAAACTCATTACAGAACGAAAATCGAGATATACATAAACAACTCCTATACCTAGACATCCTATTGAGAATTAAGACACTTAGTAATAGTATAGAACACATTCAGAATAACTTTGCTTCAGCTAGACTGAACTTAATGTCCAGCAATATTTTAACCCCTGAGGAGATAAGCAGATACAATATTGATATATTTAAGCTAGAGAACATTGAACTAGGAACAGCCGCTTTCGCAAGTAACATAATATTTTCAATAAAAATTCCGACAAACACAGCGATAGCGAAACATATATTTATAACGCCTTGTATAAACAAAAATTCAGAATAACTACAATTCGAAAGCGAAAATATATTAGAAATAAATAATATAAGTTACACTTATTCAAAAAATTTATATAAGAGAAACCTAAAACTCTCAAATTCTTGTGTAATCAGGAGAAATTGTAAGAAAATTAAGAATAACAAAGAAGAAATTATGGAAATCGAAAAAGGCTTAATATTTGTAAAAAACATCAAAGGAATTGAAATAAACAGTACATGTAATGAAAGAACTTTAAATATAGTAGGAACTAAGCTTATTTTATTCAATGATTGTGAACTCCGTATTAAAAACGAAACCTACAAGAATTTGAACAAATCATTTACCCAAAAATATGTAGTACGTTACCTTGAATCGAATATTAATCACACAAAGCTCGAACCGACATTTGATGAATTAATTATTAACCAAATTGAAAACGCTCATAAAATTGAAGAACTTACCTTCCACAAAAAATTATATCAAATAAACATTTGACTAACTATTACACTCATTGTAGTAATCATAATTGTTTTGTATTTATGTTTTGTAATTGTTTTGCTCGTAATTTTCGTTCGCTTTACAAATAAACTTGAACTTAACATAAATGCAAAAACCCAGGAGTGTTTTCAATCAAGGGTAGGGGGTCACACGGCCATTCTACTCCGAAAGAAAATAGAATTGAGGGGGACTGGTCAGCGCAACATAACTTGTTGGGTGTTATGTTACGCTGACAAGTCCACCATGTCATTGCACCATTCCATTTCATAAGCAATATGTTCATTAGCTTGCAGTGAAATGAGTGCAACGACATTTGCATAAGCAGTAAAATTTAGCACTTAGCAATAAGCCACATTTTGATAACTAAACAATAATATGTAGCAATTGGCAATAAGCAATAATTTGATGACTAAACAATAAAATGTAATAAATATAAGCCCAATTAGTTTGTAAACATTATTGTAATATACCGCATACTGCAATAAAGTCGCGATAAGCGAAATTTTGATTTTTTTAAGCCACTACTGCTGGCTATCCTTGTCTTGTACGGCTATTACACTCAGAGAAATCGATTGGTTGACCAACTTAGGCACTGGACACTCTGGAATTCTACAGGCTTCGACTACATCCCGGATCGTACGGATTACTGCACCACTGATACGGCTCCTATGAGCTTGTTCTCTGTCCCCTTTCGCTCAAGGGATAAGTGGGCCGAGCGGGACTTCTAGAGGAGGGGTGCGGTGAACTTCTTTACCTTTATAACAGTCTGGGAAGTGAGCGTATATTCTGATAGCCAAGCGGCAATCAGGGCCTTGAGTTCGTTAGAGGTGCGCTCTAACTTGGTTAAGGAATGTGTGCTCTCTCTTTCGGCCGCGCCGGAATACTTCCGCATTAGGCTTATTTGGGTTCCGGGTCACAGCGGCATTGGGGGGAACTGCGTGGCTGACGAGCTGGCCAGGGAATGAAACCGTGAAACATTATCACCGAATAAAGAGCGGCTAGGGGTGCCATTGATCACTTGGGCCTCATGTCACTGTGCTATCGGTATTCACGCAGTAAGGCTGAACATTCTACCGGACTCCTTATGTCGCAGTTGCCTGGAAGAGGACGAGGCAGAATCACCTCAGCACTACCTTCTTGGGTGCCCAGGGTTTGCGAGGCTAAGGTTGAAGTACTTTGGCTCTCACTTTCTAAATAGCCCCGAGGAGCTCTGGAACATTGAGTTCAGCCATATTAGTAAATACATAATCGGCTCGGAGCGTCTTAACGATCAAGTTTAGGGGGCCATTCCAAATTGTGGTATCACAAAGGACAATCTTATATTGTATAAGTGAGCTCCGGTTACACGGGGCTGCCAACTTACCTAACCTAACCGGAAATTGGTATAGAGATATATGAAATAATTCCATACTCATGGATCAAAATGGGCGGTATTGGAAAAGAGGGAGTGGAACCTCTCATCTGCTATCTATCTTAATATATAAAAATCCCGTGTCACTGTGTTCGTTTGCGCTAATCTCCGAAGCCGCTTAACCGATTCTAATGAAATTTTGTGGGCGTGTATTGTTGGATCCATCTTAAAAGCTATCCTTTGAACCCAAGTAAAAATATTTTGTTCCATTGAAATTTTTCCTATGCTTCTTTCAATGTGCTTATCTCTCTATACATCTTATAAAATAAAGTCCCAAAATAGGTATGTAATGTAATAACTTCGAACAGACTGCTCCGATTTGAAAATGGTTTTTTGCATTTTAAAGCTTAGCCATCTGGGAATGATAATTTCAACATTATTTGAAGGAATTTATAAAAAGGACGTGTCAATATGCCAAAATGTGGTAAAAAATCATGAAATCGTTTTAAACTTCTATAAATCAAAAAGTAATAAATCGATTAAAATATTTCTTCTTTCNGATAATTTCAACATTATTTGAAGGAATTTATAAAAAGGACGTGTCAATATTCCAAAATGTGGTAAAAAATCATGAAATCGTTTTAAACTTCTATAAATCAAAAAGTAATAAATCGATTAAAATATTTCTTCTTTCCAGTTTAAACTTTGATAACTCGTTCTGCATTAAAAAAAAAAATTTAGGTAATTTCTAATCCTTACTAATATTATAAATCCGAAAGTGAGTTTGTTTGTTTGCTACGCTTTCACGCTTTGACTACTCAACCGATCCTCATGAAATTTTGTATACTGCTGTCATTTAGCCCAACTTAAAATATAGGATAAATTGAATCTCGATTAGACAAGGGGGCGTGGCACCTCCCATACAAACGGAATTTTTCATACTGTATTTCTCAGGAAATATTTTTGATAAATAACTGGAACTTGGTATGGAGATATATAAAATCATTATCTACTCATTGATGAGGGCTGCCACCTTTTAAAAAAATCAAATTCAACTTCAATTAAGGGAGTTATTTATTTGAAAATTATATTAAACAATGGATGTCAAGAGGCTTAAAAAAGCTGTAGCTTGAATATATTTTGAAAAGGGTTGCCACCTGTTTGAAAAGTCAAATTTAAATTGGTTATACGTAACCTATCTGAAGAATTAAAATATGGTTGTCTAACGAAATATTGTTAAGAAACCTTTAGTTTGAAAGTTTTGAATAATATTTAAGTCTTTCACAAGGCTTGCCACATTTAAAAAAATTAAATTCAATTAATTTAAATTAAAAGTGGCGGTTGATGTATCGGTGGTGATTTGAAATTTACCACTGCACAACTCAACCCTGGTGTCTCCGAATGAAGCTTTATCGCATAATAATACTGGCAAATCACGTCCATTGGGCCAATCGTAACACACAAGAGTTCGATATACTCAACGGCGCAACAGGTCGATTTAATCTGACAGTCACGGCACCTTTTCTAACTTGCCGATTATTCGTAATAACTCCAGCGCCATCTGGCAGCCTTTTTTGGCTATAGTATAGCCTTTACCGTTACCAATAAATATTTTGAATATTAGCCAAAGTAGATAATAAATAAGATTTTTAGTATTAACTTTACTCCAGCGCCAACTGGCGGGCGAAATTTTGAAACTACACTATCCAGAGAGCCACTCAAAAGTACACAAAAAACTTCGTTAAAATCAGTCCGGGAATTTAGAAGGATTTCACTCACAAACACACAGACAGAAAAATTATATATATACGTTTTTACGGCGCCTTGTCCCCTTTTCAAGTAGCCTATTTTTCTCCATGAGTATAAGATTGATTTCATATCGATGGCTGAGTGGAAGATCGACCTATCTCGGCAGCCGGTTCGAAAACGCCCTATCTTAGAAAACTATTAAAGAACGCCCTACTTAAGAATTTTATTGAAAAACAACCTATTTCAGAAGTTTATTGAAAAACACTCTATCTCAGAATTTTGTTGAAGAACGTACTATCTCAGAATTCGGTTCAAAAGCGTTCTATCTCAAACGAAAATACATTGAAAATAAGCTGAGATAGGGCGTTTTTGAATCGGCAGCTGAGATAGGGCGTTATTCAATAAAATTCTGAGGTAGGATGTTTTCCAATCAAATTCTGTAGTAAGGCGTTCTTGAAAAGTTGTCTGAGAAAGGGCGTTTTCGAACTGGCTGCCGAGATAGGTCGATCTTCCACTCAGCCATCGATATATTGCCGTACCAAGTTCCAGTATTCTACCATGAGCACTTCCAGAGATATGCCACACCCCTTCATATATCGAAATTTTTTTAGTCTATAACCGTCCTTGGGACGTCTAAAGCAGGTGTCCGAAATTTCAAAAAAAATCGGTTCGGCCGTACTCGAGCTTTGCGAACACATAAAAAACGGCTTTCAAAATACATATATATTGTTATAGAAGATTGGTATGAATCTAAATGGTTTTGAATGTTAATCACAATATCAGTGTCAGACGAAAGAGGTTTAAAAAGTTTGCCAACTGTTTAAAAGTTTAAATTCAAACTATTCAATAATTTAAATGAATTATTACAATATGGGTGTCAATCGAAATGGTCTTGAAAGGGCTTCATTTCAAAAATACATGTAAGAGGTTTCCATCTGTTTAAAATCTCAAATTCATGGGATTAGTTAATTGAAAAAGTATGACAAGTGAGATGTTTAAGAAAGTTTTAGTTTGAAAATATTTTGAAGATGGTTAAACACATTTTAAACCTCCTTCGTACAATCAGCGAAACGGGTGAGGGCGATCTAGTATAACATAAATTTGTGAAACAAAAGTGATACTTTTTCAAAAAAAACGGATGTTTGTGTGTATGTTCGCTGTGTGCCAAATGTACTAAATTGCGTTAAGCGGGAAGGAGCAGGAAAAGCAAAGATGCGAAAATATGTGCGCGTACGATGCTGTTCATGTATTTTGTGGTTAGTGTATATGTTCGCTGTTCGCTAACTCCAGTAAACACGAATAATCAAGCAAAGCTAAAATCAGCTAAAATCTCTATATGCTGACTTTCCGTTTTGTTGCTCAAAATTTGTATTTTCCGCTACCACCAACAAGCAATTTTACCACATCAGTAATAATAATAAACAATTATAATCTCGCGAACGGCAGTTCCGCTTTTCATAAAATTTTGTTTATAAATAGCTTTCCGCAACCACCACGACAAGGGCCCAAACATTTACTTTTTTCCGGTAGGTGGACCGATCTATCCGAAAAAATCTTATTTATTTTGACATTTGATTGAAATATGGCACGTAGATGCCTAGTGTTAAAATATTACGATATTGCGATTGAGATTTTCAATTAAAAAGCTTTAAGGTTTTAATCCAACTTGTAATTCATTTTCAAAATGACTTATAACTAATTAGGATTTATAGGAATTCGCGCAACGGGATTGGTAAAATTGAAATGAGTATATAATAGTAGAAATAGTAATACATGTATAGATGGATGGTTGATACTTAGTTGATGCAAATGCAGGTGAAACTCCACGTTGTGGTTGAACTCCCGCGTAGATAACATTAGATGAAAACAAGTAGGTTATCGACCTCCAACGGTGTTGTAGAGGACTTTTTGTTGATGATGAGGTATTATAGTTGCTGGTTCGGTAAAACGATCCCTGTTGTCTTCTGTAGGTGTCGATCGCAAAAAGAAGAAGGATGGTAAGGCGGAGAGTGCCTTTATAGGTTACACTGGAAGCAACTGCAGCCTGTCTATAGCTAACACTGGAATATTCAAGCAGGGGTGCTTTTATTCGGTGAAAGCACAGGGATGCATTTGGGATTAAAGGATGCGCAGGGATGCATCCTTAAAGTGGGCGCAATTCACTTGAATATGCCGGCCCCTTTGCACTTGTGCAAGGATTTTCTTCAGCTGCACCAAAGCCTTCAGGATTGGTTGAAGGACGTTGGGTTGTAGGGGAAAACGCACCGCCGCCAATCTTTCTCTTTGCTTTGAGTTGGATATGGGTGTGTGAAGATAATGATGATTGGTAACGATTAGACCCCATGCAAAGTATTTCCGGATTTCGGTGGTGACTTTGCGATGAAAATAATCTGCAAATAGATATTGTTGTAAATAGTTCTTGGAATTTTTCATTTATATAATGATTCAAAAGTGAAGGGAACTCAAGATCTGCCAAGTCACTGCTGGAATAGGTAAATAATGCAGAATTCAAGTTCTGTGTAAACTTGTTTTGTGAGCGATGAATTCCTTTGAAGAGAGTGAGGGATTACTTTGCATTTCGGAATTTAAAGCTGGGATGTGCCTTTCTTGTGTAACGATATTACGATGATCTTCCTTTGAAATAAACTTTTCACCTTCGCGTTTTTTTGAAAGGGGTGAAATGCGTGTTAGTAGTGAACTATCAGGAGGTTTCCAAAGCCACCAAAGAAAACGATTACGATGATTAGAACCGAATATCCATTTGAAATAGTTTGCGTTTTTGTGAGAATTCGGTGGTGCATGATTTTGTTCAAAACTTGGGGGTTTACTGTTTTTAATGGTCCTATATCTACTTTTGATGAAAATGTATGACGTAGGATTAATTTGAGTGATTTGGCTTTTATGTGAGGAATTGCGACATTCTGATTTTTGGGAAATGTAAGCCATTTAGGGATTAGGGTTTGTTTGAACAATATTTGCCTCGTGATGTATAGTGTATTGTGAACGATTTTCCGTCATCCCTTGTCAAATTTGGTTTGGAGACAAACCGGTTTCGGCGTTGTGCCATCTTCAGTGTCATTTTTCGTTGAGAACGCCGAAACCGGTTTGTCTCCAAACCAAATTTGCCAAGGGATGACGGAAAATCGTTCCACAATACATCATACTCCTACCCTGTCGGAAACACAAACAACCAAAAAGAAGATATTTGCCTCCCCTTTTAATGATCAAGTGGCTTTGGCAATATTTGCTGAACTTGTATATTGGGTGGTTTTATACCGGGCGACACCGGCCCTGGGGTGCTCGAAAGTGGCAAACCTGAAGACGAGATTTTCCACTTTTCCACATCTGGGGTGGTGATGTTTAATAGCCCACTCCAATACCACCGGTGTATGGTGTTTTGAGAGAGGGGATTTTTGAAGAAATTTGATTTGCCTTTTTGGTATAGAGCTACAGAGCGATTGAAGATTGGAGGTGATAGGATAAAAAGTGGATCAGCGAGGTTTGAACTATTGAAGTATTTGGCTTTTTGGTGAGTAGCCGAGATAGAGGATGCGTTCGGTGGTCAAAACCAATCGCACTTCTTCTATGCGAATGTTATGTTGTTTAATTAGGTGAGTATGCATTTCTGGAGATTGAGGAAGCTTTTGAAATTTCTCCGAGATGGATGAGTTCTGTAGTCCTTGAGAAGTGACACTCTTGAAGTAAAGGGTTTACCCATTTGCTCGATATGATTTTTATGCTGAGTTTGCTCTTGGTTGGTTGAAAATCCGGGTTTGGTGCTGGATATACTGTCGGCAGAGTATACAGTTGATTTCCCGCTTTGGTTATTGCCTTCAGTATTGTCGATAATTGGAAAATTTGATTTTTTCGATGTAAGTTTGGTAGATTCAATGCGCAAGGAAGCTGCATATTTAGATAGTTGAATAAGTTTATTGCTGACTGTTGCCTTTTGGTCTGGCTTCTTAGTCAATTCTGCATGTAGCATTGTATGGTGGGATTCTTGGCAATGAAAACACTGGGAAGCCTTTGGCAACTGATGACTCCATGACTGCAGGCCAAGCAATTGATGCAATAGCCATTTTGTTCTAAAAACTTGGTACGTCCTTTAGTGCTGAGTCTTCGAAGCTTTATATATAATTTTAGAGAGTGACTGGTGCAAAATTTGCATATTATTGAAAATTTTTCTAGGGAGAATGCTTGTATTTCGTGGGGGGTACTCTCAAAAAGTTTAAGCTGATTAAGAATTTTACATTCGCAGTTTTTGAACGTATTGGTACTTAACAGAAACATGGTGTGAACTTCTTTTAATTGGAAATATATTGAATTTTCTTCAGCCGCTCAGAATTTTTCGTATGAAATTTGCATCATATTCCACCGGGACTGAAGATCTTGCAACTTCACTTGTAGAAAAGTATCGGTGTGGTCTTCCGGATCTTCTTTTTCGAAGTTGGTGCAGAAATTCACAACATTGTTAGAGTCGAAGATAAACTTCGACATTAATGCGGAAGCTACCGACATACTGGATCTTGATTAAGGCTATTAAAATAGAGCTTTTAAAGATATTGCTTCTTTTAAATTTACAGCCGAAGAATTCCGCAACTTTCGAGACACCGGTTAAAATTCAACACAATAGTCGTACAAGATTAGTTTATTCGCAAAGGATTTGGTACGCCGATATGTATACAAAAAAAATTACGGGAAGAATATGTAACAATTCGATTTTCTTCCCATATGCACTTTTAATTCTCAATGGGCTGCTTAGCCTTGGTGGTTTATAGTGAATGCACACGAGCCGTTTCACGCATACACCTTTTAGTGGAAATGGTAATCAATTCAAACACTTTTATTTGAAAATGGCATAAAACATCAGATAAATTTTATTGTTACACCAATGTGCTCTCGTATATGTTCATGCGTATGCGCATAGGTATGTACATATTCCACGAAATAAAATGTCACTAAAACCAATTGTAGGTGTTATGTTTATTGGGGTTTTTTTTATACTGGGGTGATTTGTATAGAACGGTAAGGGATTAGTACAAACTAGCCTGGTACACAAGTCGACTTACAGCGAGTTTCAGGTCATTTGGTCATTTAACAGAGCAATGCAATGTTTTATCAATGTTATTGTGGCTCATTAAAATTTTATTTATTTATTTTTTTTTTATAAATATTTTTATTGAGCTTTGTACCACGATTGTTTATTAGGAAAAATTGAAAAAGCAACAAAGTCTAAGCGGTAGAAGTTATATCACTATTTCGGAGATCACCACATCTCCTCATCAGACTTCTTTTTTCTAGACTTCAGCAGGGATCGAACCTGCGTATTCAATGTTCAAAGTCAGAAGCGTTAACCACTGAGCTATGAACATTCCGTAAACTCTTGTTGCTAATTCATTTTCCTTATTCAACCAACTACTATCAAGTGCAGCTGATTTGCCGCTATTTAAACTCGACAGCGTGGTTGTTGTTGTCAATTCTATACATCCATTTGCTTATTTGCTTTTTTGTATAGTTTCAGGCAGGCTCTTCCTAAACTATGTATTTGTCAATGTTATTGTGGCTTATTAAAATTTTATTTTATTTTTTTTTATTGAGCTTTGTACCACGATTGTTTATTAGGAAAAATTGAAAAAGCAACAAAGTCTAAGCGGTAGAAGTTATAGCACTATTTCGGAGATCACCACATCTCCTCATCAGACTTCTTTTT
>NW_016158833.1:16440-60292 GCF_001687245.7 Rhagoletis zephyria | reverse complement strand
AAAAATTACTACCGTATTATATAGCATACAATAATGTATGCATACATACATATATTGCGATATTGAAAGTGTTTGTAATGAGAAAGTTCCCGCTACAGAAAAAGGTAATTGTGGTGTTTTATCTAAGTTGTATACCGGTAGCGCCCAATAAATTTCGATCAATTATTCTTTCGGTAGGAAAAAATGAAAATGTTTCACATTGATTTGATCCGTTTTAGTGAGTTAAAAAAGGGGAACAGATTTGTATGAGATTTCTTTTCGTATAAATATGCTCTAATTATCGAGAAGTACGCCTTCCTCTTTTGCAAATATATCCAATCAGAAGTATATAAAATGTGGATATCTTTAAAACAGGAGCAGCTAGGATTTCAAGGTTAAGCGGATTCTTAACCTTAAGATATCAACAAATACACCCCTGCTTTCAGATTTTGTCGACATTTTTATGCAACCTATCTTCGCTTCCTGCCCACCGTGAATCATTGGCGCCGAAAGAATATCGAGCCCTAACCGCCAAAATAACGTAAACGGCATTTTTTCCAAAATTTTCTTTTTGATGCAGAAATATTCCTAGAGCATCTAGAGGCATTTCTGCATCAAAAATAAAATCTTGAAAAAATGTCGCTTACGTTATTTTGGCGGTTAGGGCTCGATTATTATGTGAAAAGGGAATAAAAGCAGTGGCAATGAAAAGCAATGGAAATGAAAGGCAATGCAAAACAATTGTATTGAAATCTGTGCAATGTGTCAAATGAGGATTCTTTACTTACTGAACACTCTACTATTGGTATTTTATGGAGAAAATAAAATAGCTAAGTTATTGCTTGACATGCATATAGGGTGTATATTTCATATTTTATTATATTAAATACTAATATATGTATGTACATAGTAGTATACTTTGTACCAAAACTGGATTACAAATTTTACAGCTTTGAAAAATGCTTACGCTATTAATGGAATTGAGTCAAGCCACGTGCAGTGGGCGCCAAAATTTCCGAAAAATCACCGATTATAATAAAAATATTTTTGCATAGGTTATCCGTCACGTACTTAAACGCTAGTCATGAATATTTTTATCAAATTCCGATTTTTGCGAATTTTTAAACTTGAGCCCATGACGGATCCCCTATCCAAAAATAAATGTATTATTAAATTCGGTGATTTTGCGGAAATTTCGGGGCCCACTTCACTGGGTTTGACTCAATTGTAAATTTTAACAAAATAAAATATTACAAAAATAAAATAAAAATAGTCCATGAATGATTTCTGTCTCTAATTTTTTTTTAGTTAAGTTAGTAGTTAAGTACTTAAGTATGCTTTAACACTCCGGCTCACAACTTCGTTCTACTCTGTTCACATTTAAATTTAACTGAACCGGTTCTGCGCATTTCTTTCATCACACATATTCATACACACATTTAACATAGTTCACGCACTGCACAGATTGCTTTTGGCCAAGGCGAATTTATATAAGGTGGTGTTGTTTCATCAGCTGTGAGTAGCGTTTGATTGTCAAAATTTTGAATTTCGTTAGTGAGTGAAAACGTGAGAGTGTTTGCATTTTCTGTCGCCCTTTTTCATTCGGGGAAGAATAGCTGAAATTTGACAATGGCCCGCTAAAAGCAAAAACAAAATACAAGTAATTGTTGTATTTGTTCAATCGATACCACCTTATATGTATTCGCCTTGCTTTTGGCTAAGCTTGTATGACCATGTTTTGCCAGCATTGACTTTCATCCATATGTACGAACAGAGTCGCGCATTTCGTGCATTGTCGCGAGAGACGAAGTTGTGTTTCATGTTGATGGCATTTCTCATTCGCAGCTGTTCAAGTTGTATGCTTACATTGCTGTAAGTCATGGTGTAATAATAACAAGGTGTTGTCAGTAACTTAACCTCACTTTTTCGGCAGGTCTATTCCGGTCACGCATTTTAAAGTACTAGAAAAGGTACTAATTATTTACTACTTTTAATCCGTTGG
Organism: Rhagoletis zephyria; assembly: GCF_001687245.7. NCBI lineage: Eukaryota > Metazoa > Arthropoda > Insecta > Diptera > Tephritidae > Rhagoletis > Rhagoletis zephyria. The sequence goes on along the minus strand of NW_016158833.1, from coordinate 58,311 downwards.
TGCATACTACTTCAAATTAAATGTAGAAAAATGTATAATTACAGGCTTATAAGCCTGAATATATGTTTGTATCGGCAGCTCCACACAGTTTGGACATATATTGTAACTTTAAAAAAGTAAAAGCCGTAAAATAAGGCAATTTCCTATTAGACTGTAAATAATATTCTAAATAGATTAAAACACATAAATATCGATAATATAAGCGAATTCCTAATTTAACCATGCCACCACTCTATTCTAATGTATCAGTAGTTCATTTGGCTCAATATTATGACAATGCAGCAAAAGTTATTTAATATAAAAGATACTATTTTTGTGAAAGTTTTTCTCCATTGATAACCACGATATCTTTTATTTTTCTACTTTTTGAGTACAAAAATTATACAAATCCAGCAATTTTAAATATTAATATTGTTCTGAAAACACCAAGTTCTTTAAAAATTGCGATAAAACGAATTACTAAAATGGAGTATTTTAGATACTATTTCCCAACGAATAGTAGTATAAAAATTAAGATCGGCAGCACTGAAAATAAGCATGCCGATCTTGTCAAAATCACAACAAACACGTCGCTACTGACAACACCTTGTTATTATTCCACCATGGCTGTAAGTCATAACAAACAGTGTCACATACATAGGTCGCTTGTTGCTTATGTGAAACCAAGCCACTTGTGCACCAGTCTAGTACAAACTTTGGGAAATTATAATATATCAGACGCNCATGTTGATGGCATTTCTCATTCGCAGCTGTTCAAGTTGTATGCTTACATTGCTGTAAGTCATGGTGTAATAATAACAAGGTGTTGTCAGTAACTTAACCTCACTTTTTCGGCAGGTCTATTCCGGTCACGCATTTTAAAGTACTAGAAAAGGTACTAATTATTTACTACTTTTAATCCGTTGGTGCATACTACTTCAAATTAAATGTAGAAAAATGTATAATTACAGGCTTATAAGCCTGAATATATGTTTGTATCGGCAGCTCCACACAGTTTGGACATATATTGTAACTTTAAAAAAGTAAAAGCCGTAAAATAAGACAATTTCCTATTAGACTGTAAATGATATTCTAAATAGATTAAAACACATAAATATCGATAATATAAGCGAATTCCTAATTTAACCATGCCACCACTCTATTCTAATGTATCAGTAGTTCATTTGGCTCAATATTATGACAATGCAGCAAAAGTTATTTAATATAAAAGATACTATTTTTGTGAAAGTTTTTCTCCATTGATAACCACGATATCTTTTATTTTTCTACTTTTTGAGTACAAAAATTATACAAATCCAGCAATTTTAAATATTAATATTGTTCTGAAAACACCAAGTTCTTTAAAAATTGCGATAAAACGAATTACTAAAATGGAGTATTTTAGATACTATTTCCCAACGAATAGTAGTATAAAAATTAAGATCGGCAGCACTGAAAATAAGCATGCCGATCTTGTCAAAATCACAACAAACACGTCGCTACTGACAACACCTTGTTATTATTCCACCATGGCTGTAAGTCATAACAAACAGTGTCACATACATAGGTCGCTTGTTGCTTATGTGAAACCAAGCCACTTGTGCACCAGTCTAGTACAAACTTTGGGAAATTATAATATATCAGACGCAAGCTGATATTTTTATTTGCCTGAATAATTCTGTACCTATTGAGTACAAGTCGCGAGTTCTTGTAGGATTTCCTACTGGGCTAGCACACTTGTCTACTGAGTTGCACCTTTATATGTACATACATATGCATGGAAATTCTTATTAGAAATGCAAACAGGAGAAATGAAGTATTAGGTAGAACGCCGACGCAACTGGCGATGGTTTTCGGTGATATGAATTTAGGTACATATATGTATGTATGTATGTAGTTATGTACATATGCATAAAACACAGGACCGAAAGTGAAACGATGATCGCTGCAGGCGCCGGCGCAGGCAGCATAGCAAATATTTTGAAGTTGGAATAGAGCTAGGAATGGAAAACGAGCATCCATGCATATTTACATACGCATGTGCATATATATGTATGCGTATGTACGTATGTATGGAAGCTATAGTGAAAAATAACGAGTGAAAATTTTATACAAAGTAGCGAGTAGAACTATGTATGCACATATATAACTGCGTATATATATTTGAACGTTTTTCGGTAACGGTGAATATTTTACCGAAGTGTTCCGTTGATATGTAGGAAAATTTTATGACGGGTATATTTATATGTATATATTTAAATGTGGCCCTAGGTGGGCGCTTTTAGCTTTGTAGCCGTTCAACGGTGGGCGCCTGTTAACTAGGCGTACGATGGAAACGGGTTCCGCATTGGGCGCAACGTACGAGATGGTGAGAAAAAACGGATCCCGCGTAGGGCTTCAATCACCAAAGTGTATGGAACTCGGTGCCGCAAGTACCTCCCGAAACTAAATTGCAAGGCTTTTCGCAATTGGGCCTTTTCAAGACACTTTTAGCTGCGCAACAAACACTTGGTTTTAAATGAAACTTGCCGTGATTTTTAGGCTAAGCACAATTTTAAAGTTCACTAGCACAAATAGTGTTTTAAATTCCCACGTTGCAGCGATTGAAAATTTAGATCGCTGTTTTTTGCTGCTGCCGATTCGCTGTAAAGTTGAAAGGTAATTGTGGGAAGATGAGAGAGATGTGAGAAAATTACAGCTGCCGTTCAGTGTTGAGCAGCGTAATTTCTATTGTCGGAATGGTTGCGTTGCCACTGTTTCAAATTTGGCTCACAAGGACCATGTTAAAATATTATGATATTGCGATTGAGATTTTCAATTAAAAAGCTTTAAGGTTTTACCCCAACTTGTAATTCATTTCCAAATTGACATAACTAATTACGATTTAACATTAATATTTTAAGTGGACTGTATGATGATGTGAATGATTTTTAATTAGGAAATATAGTAGGAATTTAGCAATTGATTTGGGTTGCAGAGTTCGGTGGAAATTCGCGCAACGGGATTGGTAAAATTGAAATGAGTATATAATAGTAGAAATAGTAACACATATAGATGGATGGTTGATACTTAGTTGATGCAAATGCAGGTGAAACTACACGTTGTGGTTGAACTCCCGCGTAGATAATATTAGATGAAAACAAGTAGGTAGTTATCGACCTCCAACGCTGTTGTAGAGGACTTTTTGTTGATGATGGGGTATTATAGTTGCTGGTTCGGTAAAGCGATCCCTGCTGTCTTCTGTAGGTGTCGATGGCAAAGCGGAGTGTGCCTTTATAGGTTACACTGGAAGCAACTGCAGCCTGTCTATAGCTAACACTGGAATATTCAAGCACTTTTATTCGGTGCAAGCGCAGGGATGCATTTGGGATTAAAGGATGCGCAGGGATCATCCTTCAAGTGGGCACAAGGCACTTGAACACCTAGAATAGCACATATCGCACACGATCTGCAAAAGTGACACAACTCAAAATGGAGCATTTTCGAAATCATGCTCTAAAAATGTAAACAGAACTTTTATTTACCTTTCAACAAAAACTGGAGAAATTTTCGTTTTAATTTGTTGAAAAAACCTAAGGTAAGGTGTAACTTTGGGTTGTGCCACATTTGAAGATCGTGTGGGATAAGTAGGAGTCTCTTTTTTTGATAGGTAGACCAGGGACCGATGTATTCGGAAATATCTTGTTTATGGTCCGATTTGCTTCAAATTCGATATTCGTATTATAGATATACATAGTACATAGAGAGGAATTGAATGATTTTTAACGGTTCGAAAGGTGTTTCAAGGCCCCGGCAAGTGCGCGGGTATTGGCAGTTTATCTATACTTATTATTAAAGAGAAGTCCCTTCTTTTTATAAGATCTGATCTCGCGAGCGGCTGTACCCATTTTTGCAATTTTGAACACCTACTATACATACACTATATAAGCCACTCATAATGCCTGTGCTGGTGTATGTCGCGGAGGCATGGATAATAAAAACATCTGATGAAGTGGCTCTTGGAGTTTATGAGAGAAAGATTCTGCAAAAGATTTACGTACCTTTGCGAGTTGGCGATGGCGAATACCGCAGACGATTTAACGATGAGCTGTATGAGCGAATTAAAATTCAGCGGCTCCGCTGGCTTGGCCATGCCGTTCGAATGGACAGAAACGCTTATGCTCTGAAAGTATTCAACGCGGGCCACGATGCTGGTAACAGAGGAAGAGGAAGACCTCCTCTGCGTTGGAAGAATCAAACGGAGAAGGACTTTGCTTCACTTAGCATTTACAATTGGCGTCAGTTGGCACAGAAGAGAAATGACTGGCGTGCTGTTTTGAACTCGGCAAAATCGCCTAGGCTGTTACGGCGCCAATAAAGAAGAAGAAGAGATACACCTACTGCAGACTTTCCAAGGATGGTTAGAGGCTGATAATAATTTCAATATATATCAAGTAAGCGTGGCATCTCCCATAGAAATCGAATTTTTCATACCGCATATCTCCTCCTCCTAAACAACCGGAACGATTTTAACGAAATTTTTTTAATCGTCTGAGTTTGTCCTTGAATAGTTTAGGTTTGCAACCAGGTGGCAGCGCAGGCGAGTTATTACCATAAATCGTATTTATGATCCGATTTGGCACATATTCGATATACATACATATATTGGTAACGGTAGGGGCAATGCTATTTTAAGCAAAACGCAAGGTGGCGCTGGGTCGAGTTATTTGAAAACATCGTCAAGTGAAGTAATTCGGAAACACCACGGATCAAAGTCAAATTACCACTGTTCAATCAACCACTGAATAGAATAAAGAAAATTATTGATTGCAATTACAATTGCAAGATATTTAAGGTATTGACTCTGAAATAAGTCTATGTGTTATTACGTAGCTGTAGTGCTGTTGCATGGTCGAGTTGCAAGTCGGCATGCTTGCGGTGCCTGGCATAGCTCATCGGCCGGGTTGGGTTTGTTCCACTCGCCATGCCTACGCTACACTAACAACAAAACTGTTGTCATGCCGAATTAGGTGAGATAAAGGAGGTAGTTAAAACAACAAGTGATAGGAAGAAAAAGAAGGGCAGAGTCTACCCACCCTCTTCAACGTCTTGCACACGTGAAACCATGGGCGCTGTCCAGGCTCCGCTTGTATTTACAACGCCCCGTACTTGACTATCGTCCGTATGTAAGTCACTCCGTCTCGCCTTGTCAACCAGTCATGCCGCCCTGTCCATACTTCCACCCCCCTCTTGCGCACAAGCGCAACACCCACACCAAGTTTTTATGAAATTAGCTCCTCATGATTTCTGTAGTCCTCTTTTTTTCAACCAAAATTCATTATTTTATTTCACAATTGATCTCGATTCCTAGATTAACTCTGCCTCCAAAATTAAATAATGAATTTAAAGGGCTTAAACTACAAGAACTCCACACATAATTTATAAACCTGCTTTAAAAATTAAATAATGAATTCCTGGGGGCTTAAACTACAAACCCTCCATACCTAAGTAATGCATACTCCTAACTACATACTTATGTACCAGCATCAAAAAAAAGAACATCAATTCCCTTGTTCGAGTTGATATTTTGAATTGTTTTGACGAATTCAATAGAAAGGAAAACAAAATTAAAAAAGTTCAAAGTGTAAGCGTAGTTACTAGCAATATAAGGGCAGGTAAAAGTAATGTAAACGTAAATTTAAGCAAGTAGGCTATGTGAAAGTAGCTCGCAAGTGTAAACGCAGGATAAGCATTGATAAAGTAGTGTAACTAGCCCATAAGCGATAGATTGTATTCTGTCTAGACCTTAAGCAATGTTATCGTTTAATAAAAAGATATCAAAGATATCGAAGCGTACTCCATCTAAGAAATAAAACGACACAATCTTGCGAACTTAGGAAGAAGCCAGACGTGTTTTATTCGATTTGCGAAGTTCTTTAGACCACCTGTCGACCATGAAGGAGAGCGAGTTGGCAACCTCATTTTATTCGACTAGTTTCTAAGATTCCTCTAAACAAAAATCCTCCAAAAAAAGTTGTTCTTGTATAAACTCGCTGAATTAACTATTGAATTGTGAACTGAAATTGAAATGTAAAAAACTGCAATAATATATAAGCGCGACCGTCTTACAGCACAGACGTGCCTTTGAGTCAACTACACTTCTATAATCAACTCGATTTACTTATAATATTTCGTACACTTGTACCTCTGCATTTTGAATTCATGAAATATTTTATCTAAAACCAATCCGACTCTTTTGTCTTCGTTCCGACTTAAATCTCCCTTTAATATAGCGACGCTATAATAAACATGGTCCTTACGCCGTCAAGTAATAAAAAAGAATCGGCATAAAAATCAAAGCGATGTTATCGTACTCAATAAGCACATAAAACAGATTTACCTAACGAGCCGGTCGCAAAAAACTAAATAAAAATGCGCTTCTTTCGTGAAATTACGTACTAAAATCAAGACAATCGAACGAAAAAAAAAACAAAAAATGGTGTGAAAGAAAGACTTTTAAATTGTTAAAAGATACACTTGTGCATTTATAAAATCTAAAAAACGAAGTGAAAAACACATGTTCATGTGATAAACTGAAAACTGCCACTTTACGGAAAACGCTTTAACTCAAAAACTAAAGTATTGTTAAAAGTTGAACAAATATTACAGACTAAAACTGTGAAAATAAGTAAAAACAAAGTTTATTAAAATATTCTAAAACCAAAGAATCGAAAACTCAAAACTAAAAAAAAGCGGACTAGAAGAGAGAAGACGTGAACCCCGGAGTACGTGGAAGTGGAGCTTCAGGAACTTTGCAGCCAGCTTAGAACAAACACATTCCCAAGGAAAAGACTCTGCCCAAACACTAACGTGGAAAATAAAATATTTTGTAATTGTAAAGAAAATGGCACAGTAAGTAGCGTTCCAAGTTTTCTACCAAGTTACAGCGAACTTTGTAGAAACCTTTCGCAAAAATTTTCCCGCCCTTTTTGCATATAAATAGGATTCAGTTAATTCCATATACATATGTATGTATGTACATATGCATATATGTAGCACCGTAAACGAAAGAAAAAGAACTGTATTGGCGAATTTTCGCGAAATTTGGTAATAAACCTACATATATGCCATAAAATTAGCGGAAATTTGCACATTAAAAAAAAAATATCTGTGCTTATTTTTTATATTAATATACAGAAAAAGCAAACCAAATCAGCCGCTACAAAATTCGCTATAACAAAGGAGTACATAAATACATACATATGTACATACATACATTACAAGTGCATTATATGTAAATTAGCTTAAATCTCCCGTGAATACAGGTACATGTATAAATATACTCATACATACATATTTATATACGTACATATGTCCCACTCAATCTTTATATTACACTCAAGCTATATACCCTGCAAACACATAAAGCGATCTTAGTAATTACAATAGCGCAATTGCTTAAATGAACAATATTTAATCGGCTTCAATTTAAATCAGACATGGTTTTTAAGTTCCAAATTTTGTTACATAATTATTTATAATTATATTACACTAAAAAAAAAATCTCGCATATAAATGTGTATGTACAGGTATTAAACATCCATACAAACCAAAACTGATTTCGAAATCATAAATGTATATATGTATGTACCTACATAAAACCAAACAACCAAAAAACACTTGCAACAATAGACGCTCACGATAGGACTCATACACTCGAGGTAGTTAGTTCCACTCATTCCGATTACCCTTAATGCAAATATACACACACATCATCACTCTCGCTCTGATTACCATATAACTCATTTCCTTTTAACCCTTAACGGCGCCGTGTTGCAGATCTGCAACATACTCAAGATTCTCCCGCTAAAATAGTACCAAATTAAATATTGACGCCAAGCGCATTGTTTCATATCAGTAACAAAGCGAGCAGCTCATTTCTAACAGTACTTATCAAAACCAGTCAGATTTTTGCTCTCAGTTCTTATTGAAAGGTGAATTTTTGTTGTGAGAAAAGCTCCTGGCAAACATACGGTTTTGCAATTTAGTAGTTAAAAAAGTGACAAGATTGGCCATAAGCAATAATAATTTGTGCAAGGTAAGACATTATTTGGCTGAAAAACGAACTGTTTATGTGCGTAATTTGTGGTGTGATGTATGTAGCGTTAAATTTTGTTTTGTTGCAGAACTGCACCGTCGCGCTTATCACATCGATTAACAATTGAAAATGGCGTCCCTTACAGACGTTGAAATAGAACGAATTTTAGAGGATTTGGGTTGCAAAAGTGAGGATGGAATGGATTTTTCAGATGAGGACGATGTTATTCCGCCAGAAATAAGTGAACTTCCGTTGTCAGTTGAAGAAGAATTTGGCGGTAATGGTAATGATATCCCTGGCGGTACCAAGAAATGTAAACTTGAGAAAGTAAATAGTAGCTACAGAAATTAGTACTTAATTTTTTACGAATTTAGGTTCTATTTTTTGCAGCTGAATGTGAAATGGAAGACAAAAGCTCTTAATTTAAATTCCGAGCAAATTAATTTCCGTGGCAGTACAAACTTGTCGGATGACATTTTGAGACTGGATACACCTTTCCAAGTGTTCCAATATCTGTTCCCAGATGAAATAGTGGACTACATTAGAGACCAGTCTAACATATACAGCACAGAAAAAAATTTAAATAAGCCCTTAAACGCTACAGGTATCGAAATAAGGCAATTTATTGGTATTCTCTACTACATGTCCATCGTAGAAATGCCGAATGCGCGTATGTATTGGTCAGATAAGATCGGTTGCGCTTCTATAAAAGAGACTATGTCTCAAAAAAGATTTGAACGAATGCGCCAAATGTTACACCTGAACGAAAACAGCAAGATGTTAAATAAGGATCACCTTGATTTTGACCGATTATTCACTGTTAGACATGCTGAACTCAAGTTTTGGAAAAGTTCCGTTAGAGGCGCAGTTATCAATTGACGAGCAAATGTGTTCTACAAAAGCACGTCGCCACCTGAAGCAGTACCTTCCCGATAAACCACATAAGTGGGGCTATAAGTTGTTCGTCATGTCTGGTGTGAGTGGCTTTGCCCACAAATTTGAGGTATACAGTGGCCAAGAAAATATTGTCGCTGACGATGAATCCAACCTAGGTGCGTCTGCCAATGTGGTTGTTCGACTTTCAAGACATGTGCCTTCCAATGAGAACTACCGCATTTTCTTCGATAATTACTACACGTCTTTGCCTTTGATTGAATACTTGGAAAAACGAGGAATACTGAGCTTGGGAACCATTAGAAGAAATCGCATACCCAATTGCAAGTTACCGGAGGATAAGATTTTCAAGAAAGAGTCCCTCGGGACATCTATCGAACAGGTGGGTGACATCAATGGAACAGACATCTCCGTTATTTCATGGAGAGACAACAAAGTGGTCACATTAGCATCCAACTTCGCGGGAAAAGCTCCCGTATCTTCGGTGCGTAGATATGATAAATCCCAGAAAAACTTTGTTACAATTGAAAGACCCTTTGTGATTGAGGAATATAACCGTCATATGGGAGGTGTCGACTTATCGGACAGTATAATGGGTCAAAACAAAATAAAATTACGATCCAAGAGGTTGTATATTCGGATATTTTATCATTTGCTAGATTTGACAATGTCGAACTCTTGGCTGTTATATCGGCGCATACAAAAAAACTTATGGAGAAGAAGGGACGGAGCAAACATCGGAAAATTTCGGGGTGGACATTGCTGAAACTTTATGCAATTTTGGAACTAAACGGGGAACGCTAAAAAGGAAAAGTACCCTACAAAGCCAGATAGAAGAAAAAAAGAAAAAAGGCCCTTGTCAATGCATTCCGCCGAAAGATGTTCGGCAAGATCAGCTAGGACATTGGCCTGCTTGGGCAGAAAAAAAAGTAAGGTGCAAGATACCAAACTGCAAGGATACACGCAAACAATTTGCGAAAAATGTGGCGTCGGCTAATGCTATAACAAAAGTAAAAATTGCTTCAAGCAATTTCATATTCATTGAATTTTCTGAAACAAAGCGCAATGTTGCATATTTGCATCATTCATTTTATTGAATAAAATATTAAAAAAAAATCAAATTAAATTTTTGTTATCATTTCCTTTCTATGAATAGTATATAAATCGTTTGAAACAGGTTTTTCAAAAAATAAAGAACTTGCGCCGTAAAGGGTTAAGAAAAATTTTAGCAAAACATTAGGGTAGTACTTTTCTCCAAAAAAAAAAAAAAAAATAAAACAAAAACAAAAAAATAAAATTAAATAAAAAATAAAAAATTAATAATAATAAATCAGAAATAAAATTTTTAAATAGTATTAAATGAAAGATTAAAATTGCTTTCCAAAATATTTCGGGCACATTCGCACATACCAAGTCATCGTATAATCAAAGGTTATTGCATCATAATCATATGTACATATGTACATTTCTATACACATTTATACCTGAGTACACAGATGCATGTAAATTAATAAGCAAGGCACATTAAGGTAGATAGTCCATTCCAAAAAAAAAACAGTAATAATAATAATTAATGAAAAAAAAAAAAAAAATAAAATTAAAATAAAAATACAAATAAAATAGTATACATATATATACATACATATTTCTATATATACTCCTCTTCTCAATCATCCTTAAACCCAAATTAAACCTAAAATTCTCACAACTCTTTGTTCCAACACTTACTCCTTTCTCTTGTATTATAAACTACCAACTACCCGTTAACTCAAAAAACAAAAAACAAATTTTCGAAACTCTGCACTCAACTACGTCAGCTCGTTTAAAGATGCCTGAAAATAAGGATCAACTCGATACAGTACCAAAGCAGGCATCCGAGGCTAAAAAGCGAGATAGCTCTAGGTCAAAAGGGTCGTCCTCCATACTTTCGGATCTAACTGAATCCCTTATCAAAGTTAAATTGTCCCAGCTCGATCAAAATTGGGAAATTGTATACGAAACATACCAATCTGTGAGCACCTCCGATTCCTACACAAATATAAGCGAAGTGGTAGAGCAGAAATACGATAAATGTATGCAAAGCTACCAAAATTGTAAAGCGGAGATGACAGACGCATTAGAAGTTTTAAGACCCCAACCTCTCAGCTCAAAACCGCCAAACCCGATCCCCTCAGAAAATAAAGCAGAGTCGTCGGGCGTTTACCTTCAAGTGCCGCCATGTGACACCCAAGACTTTTTTGGTGGATATGAAGAGTGGCCAGGCTTCAGAGACATGTTCACAGTTGTGTACATAAAACACCCCAGACTCACCCCGGCACAAAAACTATACCATTTAAGGCACAAAGCAAAGGGCCAAGCAGGAACAATAGTAAGGCAATACGCGCTCTGTGACGAAAGCTTCGATCTCGCATGGGAAGCCATAAGATTGCGATACGAGAACCGTAGAATTTTGGCTGGCAACCAACTCAAGACACTCTTCAATCTTCAGCCAGTTCATGGTGAAAACAGCGCCTCTCTACAAAAACTGCAAAACAGCATCAACAATTGCCCCTCCATATTAAAAGCTCAAAATGTTTCCGTATCGAGTTGGGACCCAATCATAGTGCATATATGCACCTCAAAACTGCCAGAAGAAACCTTAGCTCTTTGGGAGCAATCTCTATCATCGAGAAAAGATCTTCCCCTCTGGTCTGAAATGAACTCATTCCTCACCACTCGATACGAAGTCTTAGAGAGGTTAAGTGCTCATAGGCCAGCAAAATCGAAGATAAGTCAAAACCCAAATCAAAATTCCACTTATAAGCCAAGTTTTCAAAGTTTCCAGCCAAGTTTAAACTCAACCAAGTCTCAAGCCCTCAACTCAAACCAAAACTCTACAAAAACACGCGTATACCACAATGAGCAAAGATTTGTTAATTCCTGCAAGTTGCGTAAAGCGGTCCCAGCGCACCCACTTAAAACATGTTCGAAATTCAGAACAATAACAGTTCAAGAACGATTGTCCTTTATCAAAGAGAACAACTACTGTAAAAACTGTCAGGCTTTTCCTCACAATTCAAGAGAATGTAGAAGTAGCTTCAGTTGTGTTTACTGCCAAAGACGACATTACTCGATGTTACATATAAATAACTCTCAAACACAAAGCTCCAACTCGAATCCGAACTGCAGCTCAAACTCGAGATCCCAAAAGTCGGCAGTTCACACAACAACAGCTAGGTCTACAAATCTATCTCCGCATCCCCAATGACTACTAATGCAAAATGTTGAGCATACTCAGGAAGAGCAAGAATCCGTTCAAGCTCACCACTCCAGTAGTAAGGAAAAAACGTTACTCCCAACTGCTATTGTGCCCATTTTACATTTAGGAGAAATTTATAGATTGCGAGCTCTAATTGACCCTGGCTCAGAGAAAACCTTCATCTCCTCAATAGCAAAAAATCTGTTAAAACTCCCCACACAAAGATCCCACTATGAGAAATCTGAAATGGGGGGAAAATCGTGCAAAACTCACATCAAACTTGTTTGATAAGGATATGTTCAACGGACGCCCAAATCACAATTGAGACAAATCCTACAGTTTTGCCCCAGCTCACTCAGTTTCTTCCGGCATTCAGATTGAAGAGCATAGATATCACCCAGTTTGCTTCCTTAGATCTCGCCGATCCCACCTGGTTTACTCCAGGCAAAATAGATCTGGTGATTGGTAGTGATCTTACACCGAAAATATTTGTACCAGGCTTACAAAATATGAGTGGAGGATTGTTAGCACGAAACACCATCTTTGGATGGATTTTGAGCGGCCCAGTTCAAGCCCAAGTCACATCATTTTCAACACGAGTCGAAGAAAGCAAACAAGACTGCCTCGGCGATCTTTTAAAGAAGTTCTGGGAACAGGAAGACATCTCGGACCCGCCTCAACTCTCGGAAGAAGATGAAATATGCGAGAAATTACTAGAAACACCACAATTAGGAGAGCAGATGGCCGCTATGAAGTTCGGCTACCATTTAAAACGCAATTCCCCGAATACATGGCACTAGGACATTCCCGATACTCAAGTTTATACCAATTTCTCAGTATGGAGCGCAATCTCGCTAAAAAAGAAAACATCAGGGACACATATTCTGAAGTGCTTGAAGAGTACATAACCCTAAATCACATGGAGACAACTACTTCTCATGAAATCATTGAAGGTGGAAAATATTACTCATTTTATCTCCCACATCATGCCGTTTTGCGAGCCGAAAGTAAAACCGCTAAAGTACGGGTAGTCTTCAATGCCTCCAAAGCTACCAGCTCAGCCACACCGGTCGCACTCTCCAAACTCAACGAATCGTCTTTAGAAAGGGCCCGGAAAACCCAATAAAAGATTACAAACTCAAAACAGTCACCTTTGGCGTAAACTGTGCCCCATTTTTAGCTATCAGAACACTTCACCAGCTAGCTGGTGACCCTGCATTAGAATACCCATGTTGTACGAGAATCCTTAACGAAGAAACATATGGTGATGATGTTTTTTCTGGAGGAAATGACCTTGAAACAGCCCGAAACTCACTCACCCAACCCACTCAAGTTTTAGGTTCAGCTGGCTTCCCTCTAAAAAAAATCACGGCTAACAACTCAAAAACAATAGAAAATATACCCCAAAACAATCTTTTAGACTCAAATTTTTTAAAACTCGAAGACTTTAGCACAACAAAAACCCCGGGAATACAGTGAAACGCTGTATCGGACTCATTTTCGTACACATTTAACCCTCTCGCAACTCCATACCCAGCCACAAAACGTCTGCTTTTGCTAAACTTTATGACCCGGCCGGATGGCTATCGCCTGTAATGGTTAAAGCAAAAATTCTCTCGCAAGACCTTTGGGAAGAAGGTACCGATTGGGACGAGTGCGCAAAACCCACCTCGCTTCATGCTTGGCGTACGTTTGTCGTAAATCTACAATCGGTAGGAAAACTCGAAATCCCTCGATTGATAGGATACTCACCTAAATATAATGTCGAGCTCCATGGATTTTGTGACGTGTCTCAAGACGCATATTGTGCCTGTTTGTAACTTCGCTGCCACAACGGTATCAACCCAGCCACTTCTCAACTTCTCGTGGCAAAAAGCAAAGTAGCCCCAGTTCAAACTATCAGCTTACCACGGTTGGAACTCTGTGGAGCTGTCCTCGTCAGCAAACTCGCTCACCAAGTTCAGGAAAAACTCCACCTAAAAGATGTTAAACTATTTCTATGGTGCGATTCATCTATTGTTCTCGCATGGTTAGAGAAATCCCCTTATGTGTGGAAACCCTACGTCGCCAATCGCATAACCCAAATCTTAAAAAACGTAGAAAATGCTACGGGGCGACATGTAAGCAGTGCTGACAACCTTACAGATCTAGGAACCCGAGGATGCCCTCCTCAAGAGCTTATCTCCAAAGCCATATGGTGGCATGGACCAGGCTGGCTTATCGAAACTCCAAACGCTTGGCCCCAATCCCAACCCCAAAGGACTCAACCCCCCAGAGCAAAGAAAAATTAAAGTTTTTCATTTAAGCAAGACCGAAGAAGTACTACGCCAATTTTCCTCGTTTGAAAAAGCCTTGCGCATCGTAGCCTACGTGTTTCGCTTTATCCGAAAATCTCGAAAGATCTCCCAAAACATGGATTCCTTAACCCACCCGGAAATCCAATACTCGAAAACCCAACTAATTATTGTTGCCCAAAAACGTTACTATTCCGATGAATATTTACAATTATCTGTCACTCAATCCCTCAACAAGAAAAGTAGGTTATTATCTCTAAACCCATTTATTGACAAAACAATGAGCGTCATCCCATCATACTGCCCGGAAACTCCAGATTTTGTACTCTTTATTTAAATTTTCTCCACACAACTCTCTTGCATGCGGAGAAATCTCTTATGGTTCGTATGACTCAGCAAGACTTCTTTGTCCCACGTTTGAAATCGTACATAAATAAGTGTATAGCTCAATGCAAACCCTGCACTATTCATAAGCAAAACGTTCGTTCTCAAATAATGGCAGCCCATCCTCCCGAAAGAGTTACGTTGTCGGTACCATTCCACACTACCGGTGTAGATTTCGCAGGCCCTTTTTTGTTAAAAGCCGGTTTAACCCGTAACGCACCCTATCATAAAGCTTACACTTGTGTGTTTGTTTGTATTGCGACAAAAGCAATTCACTTAGAAGTCTGTTCAGACTTAACCACAAGGTCATTTTAACAGCATTTGCACGCTTCGTAGGGCAACGAGGAATACCCGCGAAAGTTATGTCCGATAATGGAAAAACCTTTATCGGAGCTCATCGCACATTCTTCAAAGACTATGCAAGTTTTCTTACCCAGGTGTCTGTCGTACCTCTAAAAAATACGAAACTCATGGGTTTGAATGGCAGTTTATTCCTCCATACGCTCCACATATGGGCGGCCTGTGGGAATCTGCCGTTAAAAGTTTCAAAACCCACTTCATAAAAGTTGCTGTACCCAAAAATTCATTTTCGAAGAATTCTCAACGCTTCTTATACGCATAGAGGCAGCTATGAACTCAAGGCCATTATCACCCATGTCCGAAGATACCACGGATCTCCTAGTGCTCACTCCGGCTCTCTTTCTCCGAGGAGCACCCCTAATGTCTATCCCGGAGCAAACTGCAGAAACCCAATCCCTGGCCAATCGCTGGCAAAAATTAAAAATTCTCCATCAGGAATTCAGTAGACGATGGAAAGCGGAATATCTACGCGAGCTTCACAGACGTCATAAATGGCAACAACCCCAGAAGGATATTGCGGAAGGAGAGTTGGTAGTTATCAAAGATGATCTCTTGCCACCCCGAAATGGTGCCTTGGAAGAGTACTCAAACTCCATCGAGGCCCCTATAATCACGTTAGAGTCGCTAAGGTCAGAACTCAAGCTGGGGTTTATACCCGACCAATAGTCAAATTATGCCCTCTACCTCCTCCACTCACTCATAACTCTAATTGAATAACTCGCCTACCATATAGTCCAATCAGCTCAAATACATATAACCCTCTTAGTTTCTAATTACAGTCAATTAGCTCCAACTCTACCAACTCGTACTAATTCACTTATTGATCTTTTACAGAACCCCGGATGTATATCAGTGTCAACTGTGCTGCCGTTTTCACGCTCTGCAAACCTGCGCATGTTTTCGAGAGATGAGCGTGGCCGATCGCATAGAAGCTGTCCGCTTTTATAAATATTGCATGAACCCATCTCAGAATAGCTGGAGAATATGTAAATTGGGTCATCACACGCTTCTTCACCGCCCAACTACCAATTTCACTGGGGAACGCAAACCAGCTCAACATGCTGTGGGACGCAGATCGAAACGCGAGACAGAATGTCGCTCTACGGCAATGAAGATGTCGAAGTTTCGTTATCAAGGAAACCCAATGCCGTTTCGCGTATCGAGTTGAATCGCCTGGTCACCACGGCATTCACATCGCTGCAGCAGCTAGACAGCCTACTAAATGTTGCACCCGTGCAAGGGCAGCGGCATGTCGACGATGAAGGAGAGCGAGGTGGCAACCTCATTTTATTCGACTAGTTTCTAAGATTCCTCTAAACAAAAATCCTCCAAAAAAAGTTGATCTTGTATAAACTCGCTGAATTAACTATTGAATTGTGAACTGAAATTGAAATGTAAAAAGCTACAAGAATATATAAGCGCGACCGTCTTACAGCACAGACGTGCCTTTGAGTCTACTCCACTTTTATAATCAACTCGATTTACTTATAATATTTAGTACATTTGTACCTCTGTATTTTGAATTCATTAAATATTTTATCTAAAACCAATCCGACTCTTTTGTCTTCGTTCCGACTTAAATCTCCCTTTAATATAGCGACGCTATATTAAACACCACCTGACGCGTTTTCATCAGAAGTGGTCCGCGAAACCATACCAGTAAATAAGTAATCAAATTGAAGTAAAAAATTAATAATGGAAAAGGAAAACATTAGTGCGGAAAAGTATTCGCTGCTCCAGCTAAAAGCTTGGTGCACTGCCGTAGGGCTAAATGCTAGTGGTGCGAAAGCCTCTCTCGCCGAAAGGCTTAGCGAGCTATCGGCGGAGGCTCATGGATCGTGCCCAGCAGAGGGTGCTCCCGGTAGGAGCGGCGCTTCAGGGAGAAGCTTTATTACACCAACAACCAGCGGTGAAAATGACGAAGACAGCAGTGAAAGTGGCAACAATGACAACGGAATGAACGTCGAAGACAACGGTTCGAACGGGGCACAGAATAGCGGTAAAAACAACGCAGCGGACTACAGTGCGAATGGCGACAACAGCGGAGCGGAAAATGTTGCGGACAACGGCGAGTACAATGGTGCGGAATATGTCGATGGTGATGACTTGCTACGTATTGGCAGTGGTAGTTTTGGCAGACAGGTATGCGAAAAAGATGTCGAGTTCCAACGTTGTGAAAGTGCCCCAGTGTGCGTTTCGGCAAGTAACCAAAACGATGAGTCTGAGATCAAAATACTGTTGCTCGAAAAGGAAGTTGAGGTCTTGAAATTAAAATTAGCACCCAAAAAAGAGAAAAAAACAGATACATGCGCTACGAATACTGCCGGAATGCCCTTCGGAACCGTGAAACAGTTACTAACTGACTTCGAAGGCACCGGAAACTTTGAAGCTTGGCAGTCTTAGCTGCTAAATTTGCGTGAAGTTTTCAAACGAAATGTTGGCAATAGATATGCAAGATGTGAACGAAATAGATTTGGTGATTGGTAGTAAAGTTAGTCACGACAACAAACAACTTTTTCAAAAGATCTTTTACAAGGAATATTTAAATGTCGAAAAACCTGAAGAGCCCGAAGTTAAGAAAGAAATACAACTGCACTTAGAAAACAATAAACCATTCAGTTGCGCTCCTAGAAGATTGATGTATAGTGAAAAGTCAGAGTTACAAAAAATATTAGATGAATATTTGAAAAAGTGATACATACGCCCTAGTAGCACGGAATTCGTTTCGCCGATTGTGTTAGTAAAAAATAAAACAGGCGAGCTACGGATGTGCATCGATTATATGAAGCTTAATAAAATTACAGCAAAGGATAGTTACCCTATACCACTAATAGATGACTTGTTAGACAGGTTAGTTAACAAGAAATAGTTTACTAAATTAGATCTCAAGAATGGGTTTTTTCATGTCTTTGTTGAACAAGAATCAGTAAAATATACAGCGTTTACCACTCCTTTAGGACAGTTTGAATTCCTACGAATGCCGTTCGGGCTGAGAAACGCTAAGCGCTAAAAAGATTTAGAGTATATTTACAGGGCATGAAATTCAAAATTGTAACAGATTGTAACTCTTTGACGTTAACGCTTAACAAAAAGGATAATAATCCTAGAATCGCTAGGTGGGTATTCGAACTACAGAATTGCGATTATGTCCTAGAACATAGGTCGGGGAAAAGGATGCAACACGTAGACGCACTCAGTAGGTTGAATAACGTTTTAACGGTTCATACAAATACGCTTGAGGAAACTTTGATTATATGCCAAAACAGAGATGAAAACATAAAGAATATCAGACGGAAACTTATTTTTTTACGTACCAGACTCAATGGAAGAACACGTTCTATACAAATATCACGACGAGCTGGGACACATAGGCGTTGACAAACTGATAGAAATAATAAGTAGAAGTTACTGGTTCCCTAACATTAAAAATTGCATAAAGTGCATCGCGTTCTCCGCGAAATACGGGAAAAAGGAAGGATTTCTTAACATGATCCCTAAGGGAAATAAACCTTTCCAGATGGTTCATATTGATCACTATGGACCAATCCATAGTACTAATACAAAGTATAAGCATCTACTAGTAATAATAGACGCGTGCAAAAAATTTGTTAGGCTGTATCCAGCAAAGACAACAGCGTCTAAACAAGCTTTAGAGTCCCTGAAGGATTACTTTCGAGCATACAGCAGACCTAGTTACCTTGCATCTGAGAGGGGTACCTGTTTTACGTCCAACGAGTTCGAGGAGTTCCTAAAAGTAAATAACGTTCAACACATTAAGGTGGCAACAAATTCTCCCCAAGCAAACGGACAAGTAGAAATCGTCAATAAAAGCCTAGGTCCAATGTTAGCGAAGGCAGTAGACTCAAAAACTACTACTTGTTAGAACAACGTGTTAGAATCTGTGGAATATGCAATGAACAAAAATCACAAAGCAATCAACGAACATCCCAGCATAATGTTGTTTGGGGTTTCGCAAAAAGGGAAAATAATAGACACGCTCGAAGAAAATGTTTTAGGTTCAATACAGGTACATGACGCTAGACCAGTTCAAGATATCAGGAGGCAGGCCGAAACAGTACAATAGAAAGCGCAAAGTTACGATAAGGAATATGCGGGTAATAAGCGGTTGCCCCCACGTAAATTCAAGGTAGGAGATTACGTCGTGGTAACAAACTCCAGCTCTCAAATAGGAGTGTCAAGTAAGTTAGTACCAAAATTTAAAGGACCGTACAGAGTGGCCAAAATCTCAGAAAATTATCGTTACTTGATAGACGACATAGAGGGTTTCCAACAAACCCAAATACTATACAAGGGTACCTGGCCAATTACAAACTTAAAACCGTGGTTCGAATGTAAAACGACAAGAAGTATGACCAATCAAAATAATAATAATTTAGGAGCACACGGCGTAGAATCAGGGGATTCTAGTCGTCATGATGGTCGAGTTGTAAGCGTAGTTACTACCAATATAAGTGCAGATAAAAGTAATGTAAACGTAGATTTAAGCAAGTAGGCATTGTGAAAGTAGCTCGCAAGTGTAATAATAGGATAAACATTGATAAAGTAGTTTAACTAGCCCATAAGCGATAGACTGTATTCTGTCTAGACCTTAAGCAATGTTATCGTTTTGTAAAAAGATATCGAAAAGTACTCCATCTTAGAAATAAAACGGCACAATCTTGCGAACTTAAGAAGAAGCCAGACGTGTTTTATTCGATTTGCGAAGTTCTTTAGACCACCTGACGCGTTTTCAAAAGCAAAACTTAAACCAAAAGAATTTTACAATAGTTAAGTAGCTAGGCAAACCGGTTTTCCTATTCTTTATTTGGTGCTCTCGTTTTGCCGAAATTAGTGAACAATAAGCGCGATAACAACTATGCATGTAATTATTGGTGAGTAGGTAATACCTTGTAGACATATATATATGAAGGTATGTGTATCACTCACCTGGTTACTCCAGCATCCTGTTGAGAACCTGTGGGGGGAGAGAGAGCTGCCCTAAGCATGGACATACATACACTGAGGGAAAAAAACTTTAGAATTAAAAAAACGTGCTAATTTAAAAAAATACGCATATGAAAGAGCACCAACCCAACTCGTTTTAAATTTGTGTGTGTACGTTATAAAATATGTCGTTGTGAAGTGCACAGATGGTTTTTTGCTATTCGAAATTATAATTAAGAAGAAAAAATAATTAATTTTGTGCTCCGTCTAGGGCTGGGAAATTCACCCGGATTTTTCAACTATCCGGATAAACCAAATATTCAAAATCCGGATACCTAAATGAAAAATCCGGTTACTCTGGAAGCTGAGAAAATATTCGGCTATCCGAATATCCGGATTTTTCGTTATCAAAACGATATTTTCATTTCCCAATACCTGGCGCTCATAAATGTGTAGTAACAAGTTTTCTACTGCTACGCACAGTGTACGAAAATAAACTATATTGTACGTTACTATTTCGTTTCGTTTATTACTTTAACAGTTCGGTACAATACGAAACAAAACGGCTGAGTTCACTTTGGCGATAGTACACTACCGTAGTTTAGTAGTTACAGACGAAACAACAAACGAAATGAATCGTGCAGGGAAAATATTTTTATGTATGTACATATATGCAATAAACAAATACAAAACGAATGGCTGCAATGAACAAAAAAAATAAAAATGTTTTTTAATTGAATTGGATATGAAAATTTACAGAAAAAATTATTTTTCACGTAATTGAAACGTTCGCATACATATAAAACGTACCCTATGGTACAATTGTCACTAACGAAAAGCAAACGTTTCTCGTTGGGGAAAATGACAGTGAATCTTACAATTTGTTTCTGACTATTTACAAAACTGTACAAAACCACAAGTGATATGATGATCGATGAGCAAATGGGAATTGTTTTGTACAGTTTATTTTCGTACCCTGGCTACGCACAAAATTGTTTGTATAAATTTTTAAATTTCCAAAATTCTACTTAGGCATTTCAAAGGCTTCTTTTCGAATTAAAAAGTTCAACAAACAAATTTATGCGTATAGAAAACTTGCTACTTCATATGCATGAGCGCCTGATATTGGGAAATCAATGTATCGTTTCGTAAAAATAAAAAAATATATAAAATTGACCGCGAGAGTTTTTTCATGGCTGCAAAGTATCATGGACGGAATAATGAAAGCTGTTACGATAATTTTGGTCGTGGTGAATGCTTTACCAAATTGTAGCATTTTAACCGGATATCCATACTCTCCGGATTTTATTCGTGTATGCGGATAGTCCCAGCCCTAGCTCCGTCTGATACTACTTGAACCCGGACTCTCTTGGCAGCAACCGATTGCATCAAGCGTCTTTGCAGTNGAATAATGAAAGCTGTTACGATAATTTTGGTCGTGGTGAATGCTTTACCAAATTGTAGCATTTTAACCGGATATCCATACTCTCCGGATTTTATTCGTGTATGCGGATAGTCCCAGCCCTAGCTCCGTCTGATACTACTTGAACCCGGACTCTCTTGGCAGCAACCGATTGCATCAAGCGTCTTTGCAGTCTCAGCTACAGCCATACATGTAAATGTGTTTTTAAATGTTGAGTTTGAATCAACATCACATTTGTACAGATAAACATGTCCCACCAGCAAAAAATTTCACTTCTGAAAAAAGTAAGCGAATTAGTAATACTCATATATGTAATACTCCTATATTGGCAGTAAGAGCTAGTACCGTCCGAAAACACTACAGTACAGATATATCAATAAACACGTACGAAAGAAAAGGAACACATACGTTTATAAATAAACATGTACACAACACATATATTAAAACGGCACTCAAGTACACAATGCATTGACAAAAATGGTACTAGACTGTCTCGCTTGGATTTCGGAATGCTTACACATTGAGAAGTTAGCTTACTGCCAATATAGAAGTATTACATATATGGTAATAGGTCGCGGGCAGGGATCGAGGTTATTTCGTTGTAAGAGAAAAATATTTTTTGTTCTTGTCCTTTTCAAGATATTTTAATACTAAATTCATATAAACCAGTGTAGCGCTCAACTGATGGAATCATATCCCTGCGTATGCGAGTTGCTGATTTCTAAACTTCCAAGGACGACGGTCAACTGATTGATTCATATCCCTGCATACGCGAACTTCCTTGGAAGATGGTCAACTAATCATTTCATATTCATGCATACGCGAGTCAGATATGCAAACAACAAATAAACTGATATTCCCAGGTTTGCAATTTTGTAAGATACGAAGATCGTAGGACATCGGCCGTGTTAAAATTCATCAAAGAATTCAGTAGTTAGGCCCTCACTTTTGCTATTACAGATTCATTTACTAGCTATTACCTTTTGCTACTGGGGCACCATGTATGTGTATTACACGTATTGTATGTATATAATAGAAATATTCACTTTTTCACTTGATGCAAATACGAACATTTTTGAATCGTAATCAAATAAAAAATTTTAATTTTTATAACGCGTTTGTTTTCTCAGTGTACATTCATAAGTGAGTGCACACGCCTCCAACAGCGGTGCTATTGTCTCGACACTGACCAGTCTTTCAATTACTTCCGATCGCGAGTAGGGCGCGGATCATTAAAATGCGTAAATGCATCGTGCGAACACGTGGAAAAAGAAAAACAATTATCAAAAAAGTGTAAATTACGCTACAGGCAAGTATTCGGGAA
This sequence comes from Rhagoletis zephyria, assembly GCF_001687245.7. Lineage (NCBI taxonomy): Eukaryota > Metazoa > Arthropoda > Insecta > Diptera > Tephritidae > Rhagoletis > Rhagoletis zephyria. The sequence continues at coordinate 35,394 of NW_016158833.1, read as the reverse complement.
TTCTTAAGTACGCTAATAAAAAAAATTCTGAGTCTCAGAACAACAATGATAAAAACTTAAGTGTGTGAATATGGATACTAATAAATAAAAGTATAAAAGCTACAACTTATTTGAATTCGTGAACATAGAAATAAAAGGTAAAAAAACTTAGTTCATTTGTGAGCTTACATATGTCACAATTTTCCACCGAAAGTCACCGCAAAGGCACAAAAAAAATTTGAAAAGAAACTAAAAATGGAATTGATAAACGAATGAACTTAGTAGGAAATACCAAACAAGCGGATAATGTGAAAACGAAACGTACAAATTAAATAGATGAAATAAAAATGGAGGAGCTGGTTGGTAAGTTCCTTTTCTGGCATGTTTAATAGCGTATTTCACGCAAAATTAAGTAAAACCTCAAACTTAATAACAAACGACTAAATTAAGCAAAAGAAAAAAAGGTAACCCTAGCAAAAAAATCATTAGAAATATGTACATTAAAGTGGTCCAAAAATGTATTGTAATGGCACTCACGCGATGTGGTAACATCTTACATGGCAACACTTATGTTGCCCAAAATAATAAAATTACATCGCGTGTGTTGTCAACACTGCCGAGCTTACGATCCACATTCGTTCTAGAAGGTGTATCGTAGCTCGGCTTCCAGGAAGCCATTTGACACTCGATACTCGCCTTTCAACCTGACCGGTCATATAAGTTCAATAAAATTTAATTAACGTTTGTGAAAAATTAAAACAAGAATTTTTTTATTTTTCAAATCGAAAGTAGTACTCGCGTGTGTACACTATTTTTATTATAAACATAATTCACTGCTTTACCGTGGAAACTCGGAGTGTTGTAACTCCATGTGTAGTGCTGCTATCCATACCTGGCATAGCGGAGCCCCAGTTGGAACCGGAGCTGTGACCCGGCGTTTTAAAGGCGTTTCATTGCACGGTAAGAGGGAGCGCAACATGGCGACCGTGATGCAGAGCCACGTAATCTGCTCCAAAATGAAAAAGTGCTAAAGGCACTGTAAAGTCGCTGGTGGTGGCCCCGGTTGGTGGGAAAAACCCTAACATAATTTTTTACATTAAACGGTGGAGTATGGTGCGCGAGGTACAGCATAAATTCTATGCAAACGGCACATTTTAAGAAAGTTCCAGCATTGTGCGAGATGTACAGCACATTTTTAAGTAACCAGCAAATTTTTAAAGAAAGTTCCAGAATTTTATACGGTTTTCGGGTACAGCCGCGCCGCCAACCGCTATCTACATACATACACGTAGATATGTATGTATAACGGCTAACAACATCAAGCCACGCCACCACCATTATATATGTACAAATGTATGCATAACGGCAAAACAACAGCAAGCCACGCCACTCGCAGCTAACGGAGTATACAAATATAACGGAGACGAAAGCCAAAAATACAGTAACCACATATGTAGCAACATTACTCGACAGATTTTTCCAACGGATTTTTGCATGGTACAGACTGCAGCGAGGGAGATATGCAGACGGGTGAAACTATTAGGCATACATATGTATACGTATATATATATTTTTATACATGAATCTTTTTTATTATAAATTCTTTCAATATAAAGTGGATAGCTTTTTAGATTTTTGTGCAAATTGGCATTTCTAGTTAAAACATAAAAATTGAATTTGAATTGATATTTAAACGAGGTTGTACTTCTGTACGTACATGTACCTCCATTTTGTTTTTGATAGCCTTAAGTGCTTTATTTGATTAACAAAAAAAATTTTGCGAATTTTTGATTGAACCATATACATACATATATATGTATTTCCATTTCTCCTTTTTAGGCCTAAGTGCCTCATTTGATTAAAAAAAAATTTTTTTTTTTGAATTTATGATCGAAACATTTACATACATAAATGTACTTCTATTTCGCAATTTTGCTAGCACTAAGTGCTTCATTTGATTAACAAAATAAAGCAAACATTTTTTATTTTTTCTTGAAAATTGAATTGACATAATTGAACTAAAAGTTCTGAAGTGTATAAGCTTCTATTACTCCATTTTTCTAGGATTAAGTGATTTATCTGATTAACAAAAAAAAAAAAAACTTGAAATTCAATCTATAAAACCAAATTAAAATTTGCGATTACGCACATATGTACTTTTCTTGCTATATTATTCTAGCTTTAAGTGATTTATTTGATTAACAAAAAAATTGTTGAAGTAATATTACAAAAGTTTCGTGGGTATGCACATACATACATACATACATACATATATGTATATGTACACCAACTTACCATTAAGGTAGTTCATTTGATTACATGAAATTTAAAGCCATCGACTAAAAATTTTAACTCCAAATAGAGCCTATAAATATTAAATATTAAACGAATATTTCCAACAACAACTTTTCGAAGAAATGAACTTTTTTAAAAATATTTAAAAACTAAAATTTTCAAGTATCCACCTAGATATAAGTGACGCTTCTCAACAACATTAAACATTACTAGCTTTAAGTGATTCAATACAGTTTTACTTTTCACCTTATTAACTATTACTAGATTTAAGTGACCCAATACAATTTTTCTGATCGTTTTCGATTACATCTATTTACTTGCTTTATCTTTTTTTAAAGTACAACTTGCTGAATTTATCGGAAGTTGATTCAAAACCGTATACCGATGTACATACATGTGTTCGACCCCCATATATATCAAAATTTAGAACTTCTTTAAATACAAAAAAATTAAGCAAACAACTTGAAATCTTTTGCTTTGCATGTGTGCTGCATGAAATTCCCCGATATCCCAACTGCATGAAAACCCCTTGTTGCATGCGATTTTTCAGCCGATGACCTACTGAAGAAAAACATAAGTATTTTTCATAATTCAATTTCTTTTTAATTTTTTTATACAGGGTGAACGATAGCTTGTTTTCTTACATGTTGGGTTTCCACTTCTTTGAGATTAGCCGGTTATGAGCGAATTCGATAAACAATTTAAAGTATATAAAGCAGATTTTGATAAGATTACGAAACGCATTTTACAAAATAGACCGTTGTCTTCGAATGCGAAAAAATTAAACGAATACAAATATTCGCTTATCACAGCTTACAATAATATTTTATTACTAGTTATTGGTAATAGTTCGGCCCATACCTGTAATTTGAAAGAAGTCGAAGTTAAATTAGCTCGTTGCAAGGAACAGTTAGCAAAGTGCTTTAATAAACTGAATTGTCGCGTTAGGATTCCACCTGATAGCTTATCGCTAATTTGCCAATCAGACTTAGCTGACTCTGAGTCAGAAGAAGAATTTAGCGACGCCAAGTCAGAAGCTTCGGTACAATTCAGTCTTAAAAGAAGTACTTCACTTCCATCCTTTAAAGATCTGCTAACAATATCCGACGAGCCGTCAACAGCTACCAGTTCACCAAATATTTCTAAATTTTTTCAAGAATTTTTAGACATGGCTACCCCTGAACAGAAAAAATCGTTTATTAGTCTTTGTGCCTCAATCATTAGTTAAAATTACAATGGAGATCCGCTAGCACTTGAATCGTTTATAGACAAAATTAATTTAATTGAAGATTTTGCAGACGAAAACTTAAATACGACTTTTATATCATTTTTGAAATCGAAACTCGAAGGCAAGGCACGTGAAGCAATTTCAACAGAAGTTAGTTCAGTTAGGCAAATAAAAGATGCGTTGAGAAATAGAATAAAGCCAGACAACTCGAAAGTTGTAGCTGGGAAAATTGCATCTTTACATGTCATAAACAACAATTATACGGAATTTGCTAAGCGTGTCGAGGAGCTTTCGGATGCTTTAGAGCGCTCTTTGATCATTGAAGGTATGACACAGTCTAAGGCTCATGAAATGGCAGTCGAGCAAACAGTAAACGTTTGTAGACTCAATACTTGGTCGGATTTGGTCAAATCAATTTTATCGTCAACTACCTTCAGTGATTCAAAGGACGTAGTAGCAAAAATGATAGTCGAAGAAAATAATCAAGTGAAAGAGCGCCAAGTGTTAGCGTTTCGATCCCGAGTAAATAGGCCAAATAGCTTTAGAGGTAGTTTCAGAGGGACGATACGAACGATATAATTAACATTATGGGCGTCACTTCAAACACCGTTTCAACTCTAGGTAAAATAACGACAAATCTGACTTTTTCGGACTTTTTTATAAAACNAATACTGTTGCTACTCTGGGTAAAATAACGACAAATCTGACTTTTTCGGACTTTTTTATAAAACATACATTACATGTGGTTAACGACGACTTTAATATTCCAGCAGACGGCATATTGGGTGAAGACTTTTTAAAATTCAATAAATGCGTTATCAGCTACGCAAGCAATTGCATTTCTTTCTGGGTAGGTAACAAAAAAGTCGCGTTTCCGATTCTTCACGGAACTGAAAGCGATACCTGCGTAATTCCACCCAGATGCGAAGTTTTTCGTCTTTTTAATTTAGGAAGTTCACCAGAACCACTTTTTTTGGAATCACAATAAATCGATAGCGGTGTATTCACAGCACGATGTATAATTAGTATAAGCAACCCAATCGTCAAAGTCATAAATACCACAAACGATATAAAATACGTAAAGAACTGTAACATCCGGACTGAAAAACTTTCTAATTTCAATGTTTATTCTATAAATAAGACAAGAAACGACGACAACCGGACAAAAGAACTGATTAACGTTTTGAAAAAACAAATCCCTAGTTACGCTGAAAGCAAATTACTTAACTTATGCGTAGATTACGCAGACATATTTGCACTTCCCGACGACAAAATGACGTTAAATAACAGTTTACATAAAAAATTACCGATTACCATATTCCCAGCGTGAAGAGATAAATCGCCAAGTTAACAAGTTATTAGAAAATGAATTAATCGAAGAAAGTTATTCGAGTTATAATAGTCCTTTAATTGTCGTCCCAAAAAAAGATACTAATGGTAAAAAAGCATACCGTATGTGCGTAGACTTTCGCGCTGTTAACAAAAAATTGATTGCCGATAAGTTCCCTCTCGCTCGAGTTGACGACATTTTAGATAACCTCGGACGGGCGAAATATTTCTCAACCTTAGACCTTTTTTCAGGGTTTCATCAAATCCCTTTACATATTGATTCACGTGACGTTACCTCCTTCAGTACGGACCGTGGAGCATTCAGATGGAAAGTATTACCGTTTGGGTTAAATGTAGCACCAAATTCATTTTCGCGTATGATGACAATTGCTTTTTCCGGTATTCCGCCTAATGTGGCATTTCTTTACGTTGACGATATAATCGTTATTGGATGTAGTGAAGCACATCACATAAAAAATTTAGCGAAAGTTTTTGAGACTTGTCGAAACTTCAACCTAAAACTCAACCCTAATAAATGCAATTTCCTTCGGCCGGAAGTTACATTCCTAGGCCATAAATGCTCAGCCAAATGGGAGCGCAACATGGCGACCGTGATGCAGAGTCACGTAATCTGCTCCAAAATGAAAAAGTGCTAAAGGCACTGTAAAGTCGCTGGTGGTGGCCCCGGTTGGTGGGAAAAAACCCTAACATAATATTTTTACATTAAACGGTGGAGTATGGTGCGCGAGGTACAGCATAAATTGTATGCAAACGGCACATTTTAAGAAAGTTCCAGCATTATGCGAGATGTACAGCACATTTTTAAGTAACCAGCAAATTTTTTAAAGAAAGTTCCAGAATTTTGTACGGTTTTCGGGTACAGCCGCGCCGCCAACCGCTATCTACATACATACACGTAGATATGTATGTATAACGGCTAACAACATCAAGCCACGCCACCACCATTATATATGTACATATGTATGCATAACGGCAAAACAACAGCAAGCCACGCCACTCGCAGCTAACGGAGTATACAATCATAACGGAGACGAAAGCCAAAAATACAGTAACCACATATGTAGCAACATTACTCGACAGATTTTTCCAACGGATTTTTGCATGGTACAGACTGCAGCGAGGGAGATATGCAAACGGGTGAAACTATTAGGCATACATATGTATACGTATATATATATTTTTATACATGAATCGTTTTTATTATAAATTCTTTCAATATAAAGTGGATAGCTTTTTAGATTTTTGTGCAAATTGGCATTTCTAGTTAAAACATAAAAATTGAATTTGAATTGATATTTAAACGAGGTTGTACTTCTGTACCAGACATCTGCAGCGGGTGCATGATTTTCGTGTATACTCGATCATCTAACAAAACCCGTTTGGCATCGTTCTCTGTATACGAGCAGAAGTATTGTTCGTTATCGACTGAGCTCAAGACGAACATGTTGGCCACAACACCCGATTGCTTTTCATACATACTTGATTGGGTTCGGGTGCTTTGCAGCTCAATATACCCGGGTGTTCGAGTTTCAACCCGAGTGTGCACAAAATTTTCTTGATTGGCTTATGACGTTTTTGTTTCTACAAAAAATGTTGCCTTCTCATCGCGGTGTTCTTAGTTTTTGTGCGTAGAGGGCAAAGAGAAGGTTGAATTTTTCGGTAGTTTGTTTAAGTGTACATTTAACCATTTCTTATATTTTTGCTCATACAAAATGCGACATCACGACGCCTACATCCATTTAGGTATAAATGTGTGTAGATCGGCAATGCCCAAGCTCTATACACTCGGTGCACATTTATTTTTTGTAAAAGTACTTATGTACCTACATAGTTTTAGGCTGTGTTCTAATATACACACACAGCTTTCCACGCGAAACTATACGAAATAGATGCAAAAACATTTTTGTCTACTTCGCTTCTAATTTTTTCATTGCGTATGCACAAGCACAAAGCAACAACATTTTCGTATGCTTTGTGGGAACATATTGGGGCCAGTTACCTTCAGCGTAAATTTCTTTGTTGTCCTGCATTTTATCGCAATGTTCGGGTGTCCGTTTCATTGTTACACAAATTTTCGGGTTAGCTGCGGGTGTCCGAGTGTGGTGTTCGCTTGTGCTCAATTTATAGCGAGGGTGATCGAACAGACTCGTTCGTAACCAAAGCAGCTGTCGGGTATGCATCTCGATCGAACACATAGTAGCCGAGTGTGGCGTTCGCTTGTGCTTGATTTTTAGTGAGTGTGATCAAAAAGGCTCGATCATACTCAAAGCTGTTCTCTGTTCTGTACGTACATGTACCTCCATTTTGGTTTTGATAGCCTTAAGTGCTTTATTTGATTAACAAAAAAATTTTGCGAATTTTTGATTGAACCATATACATACATATATATGTATTTCCATTTCTCCTTTTTAGGCCTAAGTGCCTCATTTGATTAAAAAAAAATTTTTTTTTTTGAATTTATGATCGAAACATTTACATACATAAATGTACTTCTATTTCGCAATTTTGCTAGCACTAAGTGCTTCATTTGATTAACAAAATAAAGCAAACATTTTTTATTTTTTCTTGAAAATTGAATTGACATAATTGAACTAAAAGTTCTGAAGTGTATAAGCTTCTATTACTCCATTTTTCTAGGATTAAGTGATTTATCTGATTAACAAAAAAAAAAAAAACTTGAAATTCAATCTATAAAACCAAATTAAAATTTGCGATTACGCACATATGTACTTTTCTTGCTATATTATTCTAGCTTTAAGTGATTTATTTGATTAACAAAAAAATTGTTGAAGTAATATTACAAAAGTTTCGTGGGTATGCACATACATACATACATACATACATATATGTATATGTACACCAACTTACCATTAAGGTAGTTCATTTGATTACATGAAATTTAAAGCCATCGACTAAAAATTTTAACTCCAAATAGAGCCTATAAATATTAAATATTAAACGAATATTTCCAACAACAACTTTTCAAAGAAATGAACTTTTTTAAAAATATATAAAAACTAAAATTTTCAAGTATCCACCTAGATATAAGTGACGCTTCTCAACAACATTAAACATTACTAGCTTTAAGTGATTCAATACAGTTTTACTTTTCACCTTATTAACTATTACTAGATTTAAGTGACCCAATACAATTTTTTTGATCTTTTTCGATTACATCTATTTACTTGCTTTATCTTTTTTTAAAATACAACATGCTGAATTTATCGGAAGTTGATTCAAAACCGTATACCGATGTACATGTGTTCGACCCCTGTATATATCAAAATTTAAAACTTCTTTAAATACAAAAAAAAATTAAGCAAACAACTTGAAATCTTTTGCTTTGCATGTGGGCTGCATGAAATTCCCCGATATCCCAACTGCATGAAAACCCCTTGTTGCATGCGATTTTTCAGCCGATGACCTACTGAAGAAAAACATAAGTATTTTTCATAATTCAATTTCTTTTTAATTTTTTTATACAGGGTGAACGATAGCTTGTTTTCTTACATGTTCTTTTCCCATAGGCGGTTGGTGTAATGGCACTACACGCGATGTGGTAACATCTTACATGGCAACACTTATGTTGCCCAAAATAATAAAATTACATCGCGTGTGTTGTCAACACTGCCGAGCTTACGATCCACATTCGTTCTAGAAGGTGTATCGTAGCTCGGCTTCCAGGAAGCCATTTGACACTCGATACTCGCCTTTCAACCTGACCGGTCATATAAGTTCAATAAAATTTAATTAACGTTTGTGAAAAATTAAAACAAGAATTTTTTTATTTTTCAAATCGAAAGTAGTACTCGCGTGTGTACACTATTTTTATTATAAACATAATTCACTGCTTTACCGTGGAAACTCGGAGTGTTGTAACTCCATGTGTAGTGCTGCTACCCATACCTGGCATAGCGGAGCCCCAGTTGGAACCGGAGCTGTAACCTGGCGTTTCATTGTACGGTAAGAGGGAGCGCAACAGTATGTAAAAAAATAAGGTCGGATTTTTAATGCCGCCACTCCCTAGAATTGTTATATACCGAAAAAAACGTACACANGAGCTGTAACCTGGCGTTTCATTGTACGGTAAGAGGGAGCGCAACAGTATGTAAAAAAATAAGGTCGGATTTTTAATGCCGCCACTCCCTAGAATTGTTATATACCGAAAAAATCGTACACATATTTTTTTATTTTGACATCAAAAAATATTTAGGGAGTGCTCAAAGCGCTCAAAGTTTTCCATTTATTTTATATGGAGACAAAAACAATTTTTCGTAGAAATGCTATACAACTCTTGAAAATCAATATTTTTCGACCGGAAAACTGTGGTTCTCTTCAGGAGGCTTCCAGTATTAATATCCAATTGTTTATTTAACAATTTTTTATGACTAAAGATTTTTTTTTGGTCCCCCATTGCAAGGCCTTGGAGGACCTATAAAATATAGTTACAATGAAAAAATTGTTAAAGAAACAATTGAGTATTATTACTGGGAATCTCCGATCGAAAAATATTGATTTTCAAGAATTCTACACTATTTCTACGAAAAGATGTTTTTTCTCCATACAAAATACATGGAAAATTTTGAGCGCTTTGAGCACTCCCTAACTATTTTTTGATTTCAAAATAAACAAGTAAGAAAATCTAAGTTCGGGCGGAGCCGAACATTAAATACCCGGCGCAAGTATTAAATATATGTTTTCCACCTTTCCGAAAGCTACCGCTAGATGGTAAGCCGGGGTGTATCAATTTTGAGTAAATTAGCGTCCTTAAATTTCGAATTATTGAAGTTTCAAGCATTTCTGAAATTTACCGTTATATAAAAAGCGGCCATAATTTAGTCCGATTTCAATAATTTTCAACGTTTTGCTTTTACTTGGCAAGCACAATAAAGATACCGAGTTTGGTACAAACTGGTAGAACGGTTACCGATATACATATATGTGATCATAAGTGGGCGGTGCCACGCCCATTTTCCAAAATTTTACCATAAACGTATCTCTTGGTAAAGAATTGTTGCAAGCATCAACTTTGAATAAATTAGCTTTAATATTTACTGATTTATCGAAGATTTTGTATTTCTCTAAATTACCGTTATATGGGATGTGGGCGTGGTTATTGTCCGATTTTTTAAATTTTCGGCCATTTAGTATGCTGTATCAAGGCCAACAACTTTGCCAAGGTTGGAAGAAATTGGTGCAGCGGTTACCAAGATATACACATGTAACCATAAGTGGGCGTGGCTACGCCCATTTTCCAAAAATTTATAATATTCTTATTTTTCGTGTGAAAATTATTACAAATGTCAATTTTGAGCGAATAATCTTCAATAGTTACTAAAATATCGCAGTTTTCGTATTTGTGGAAATTACCGTTATATTGGAAGTGGGCGTGGTTATTGTCCGCAGTTTTCGTATTTCTGGAAATTACCGTTATATGGGAAGAGGGCGTGGTTACTGTCCGATTTAGCCCATTTTCAATACCAATTTTCAATCATTTTTTACTCGAGTTATCGTGTACACGGACAGACGGACAGACGGACGGACAGACAGACATGGCTTAATCGATTTCTCTATTCATTCTGAGCATATATGTATACATTTGTCTATATCTATCTCGATTCGTTTTGGCTGTTACAAACAACCGTTATGTGAACAAAATTAATATACCCTTGTGCACAAGTGCGCTCGGGTATAAAAATAGGGTTATATTTTTTTCGATATAGATCAATCCTTGGGTGTGCCGGCATTAAAACTCCGACTTTATTTTTTTGGACCACTCTAATGTACATATGTATATCCTAAAATCTACAAAGTATTTATTTCCGCGGGCTGCCTCGGTTTATTCAGCCCGCTCACCAGTGGCTGACGATCCTCCCACGTCGACTTGTTTTCTCAGCTGTTGTTAGCCCACCGATCTCCTGTGTCAGTATGTAGCCGTTGACCCAATTTACCAGCGCTGGAGCTCCACACTAACGACGTATCCGCGGTGACTGCTTTCGTGGGCACGGAAATTTAAGTACATATGTATGTATACGCGTTCTTGGCCGTCGCTGTGTGGACGTAAGCACGCTGTTGGAAGCTTTCTATGCTTATAAGCTTGTAGGTGAGTGTGGGTATCTGGTGCATATGATTCCGATACAGGGGCTACTTAATGTCGTTGACGTCCAGCAATATTTTCGAGTAGGTCGAGGTCCTTTTTCACGTATACTGTTGGCGACTTATAAACAAAACGGGTAGGTTAAGTATTTGAACGTGCCTAGTCATTTGTTGCGCACTTGCCAGTAGACATTTTTGCATATTCATACATGTAAACCTAAGCAATCTAGTGACCGCAAAAGCGCACGTATGTAGGATTGTGAACTACTAAGTGGACACTTTCACTTACCTCGAACTCCAATCTTTTTGCTCTGCAGCGGGAATCGGCGAGACTCCGCTCGACAGCTGCCAGTATGCTTGAGGAACTGCTTTGGACACACCGTTCCGGTTTTTCTTTAATTAAAAGTCTTTCTTTTTTCTTTTGACGGAGTATAGCCGCGCACTTTTCACAACTCACTACACTTAATATCTTTTATGCACACCCCGAGCTTAACGTCAGCACTAAAAGAATGCCGTTGGCTACGCTTAGCCCCTTTTATACGGGTAATTAAGCCGAGCAAGTTACTCTTGCGTCATCCGCTCGTGTATGCTCAAAGGCTCTACTCCTAAATCACACACATGCACCCACACACTCATACTGCTTTATGGAGCCATTATAAACAATATTGCGTACACATACACACGCAAAATCCCATATTGCTTTATCGAGCGATTAAACAATGTTGCGTGTCTTGTCGCGACCACATGATGCCAATCGGTTCTGACACAATGGTGACAGCACTTCTGCAACACTATGGCTGTCAAGTACACACTAACACGTGCTCGTATTTCACTTCCGCTCAAGTAACGGCGGGCGTATCAGGCTCGCAACCGCCGATGGTGCCTGCAACATGGAGCGTGTGCGTAAAGGAGTTAATAACGCGGCCTGTCTTGTTGTATTTGTTCCATCCAACGTGTGGCGTCGCCCCACGAGTCCTAGCCGGGCAGTTACTCGTCAATGGCATAATCACACACATTTAAAGACGAAGTCACGGGTCTACTTCTAATTTTACCTTTCCTTGTACTACACCACAGGTGAAATGGATAAACATATAGGCATACGTATATGTAACTAAGTAATTAAATAAATAGATAGATAGACGAATCCATTAATAAATGAATAATTAAACCAATAAATATCACAGAAAAAAATTTAATTAACTAATATCACTGATAAAAATAAATAAAAAAATATCACAGTCAGCTTATGAAGTATAAATAAACATATATGTAATACTTCTATATTGGCAGTAAGCTAACTTCTCAATGTGTAAGCATTCCGAAATCAAAGCGAAACAGTCTAGTACCCATGATACGAAAAACATTGTCACTTTTTCGTCGCCATACTAACAACCTGACAGTTAAGCAGATTGTTACATTTCGTGCTACCATACCCAATAACTAAAATCCTTCGAATTTTCTTATTAATGTTTTGTCGATTTAAATATATTTTGTTCTTAAGCATAGCATAATAAGAAATAAACAAGAAATAAGTAAAGTTCCACAACATTTCCTTGAAACATTTTTGCAACATGAAGATAGCAACACAATTTTCATGACGTTTTTAAATACACATGTATATTTTAAATTGTGTGAAAGCTAACAGTTTATAGAATTCAGTAGCGATGAAAACAAAGGGGGTTAAGTGGTTAAACCTTACCCAAGCCGATCGCAAAATTGGGACGCAATTTCGGCTTATGCCTGTGGGTCTTGGCAAGAATGTAATGTAAGGTTTAGCTTAAAATGGTTTTCGGGATACACCCTGTGATTATGTTACTTTCCAGAAGGTGTGGCGCCCGTTTTTCTGTACATATTTACGTTGGAAAAATACCTTATCACAGTATTCTAGGTAAATGCTTCCAGAGGTATTTATGCGTCGCGTCACCAGAATTTTAGTTTATTTGGCTTATACCGCACCATTATTGGAAAACTTGTGTCCGAAATTTCAAAAAAAAACCGTATAGGCATTGTGACTCTTCAAGCGAAATGAACTAATGATTGCAAAAAATGAAATCAAACATCGTAGTTGACCAAAAAATAATATTAGACTTCATTCTCTCAACTTCTCAGAATGTAGAAAAGCTAAGAAATATATAATAAGATAGGATATATTAAAACAGCCTCCAAAACATTTATTAAAGACGCACAAGTCAGTTTTATTGAAAATTTGTTTTTTCTATTTATTTTATCCTTCAATTTTGGGTGTGTCAAAATTTCATGTGAAAACAATATGTGTTGCTAGAAAAATTTTACGGCCCATGGGTTCCAAAGTAAATTCCATTGCTGTTAAATGGACAAAGACAATATGTATTAAATAACACATCGAAATGTGTAATTTCAGTAATTTGTGTAAATGTGTAATTTCAGAATTACATCAGAATCACGTATCCGATATAGAAAACTACATTGTGAATTAATGAGATNAAATAAACATTTGTTTCCCCTTTGTTCTATTTACCTATTTCCTTTCAGTCCAGCCGATAGGAGTGAAGTCTGCCGACACTCAAGTGTACATATGTATGTACATACCTAAATAAATAGCAGAATGAGCTCAAGTTGAGCGAAATAGTTGTTTGTCGGTGGAGCGCCACCGCAAAGGGGAAAAGTCTCCATTAGGGCACTCCGCCCAAAACCGGTGCCGACCGAGGGTAAGAATGTAGGAATGAGAGATGACGCGAAAGACCGTAGTAGGGGTGTCGCCTTTGCTCTCACCTATTGCGGCACTTTTGTTGTCCGCTGTATGATGGCAATGGCAAGTCCATGGTGTTGTTTGTGTGCGCCGTGGTGGCGACCGCTAAAGCGCCCAATTCGCTTCTAGAATGATCGGGCCGGCGCCAATTGATCGGGCACCAACAACACCGGCGCTGACACTCCAACGGTTTGCGTACCGGTGCGTAGGTTGCGGCCTGGCTCGCGACTGCGTGCCGGGGCAGTTCTAAGCGAGCTTTGAGAAAGGCAAGACCCTTATTGCGAGCGCGAGTGCTTTTATACATAGTAGCCCAGTAAAATTAGATAAATCTGTTTAGTGCGAGGTGTTTAAAATTGAATAAAAATTCGGTAAGTGCCAGGCGAGGCACTTAGATTGCAGTAGCAGCAGCGATTAGTTTCGAGGAGCAGCGCCAGTCGAGGCGTGGTGAAGTCGGCACCGGATTTGGGAGCCATATTCCCGAGGAGCACCCCTGCGGTCGGAACGCCCACCGACCGCCGATAAGTATCGTTTTCTTTTGTTGTGTCGTGTATTTAGGCGTTATTGTTGTCGGCAGGCTTCCTCTTATTGTGTTTCCCTTTCCGATCCTGTTTAGCATCCTGCACCCTGAGCCCAGTCATACAGGCGGGTTAAAGATATCCCCGGCAGCACGGGCGGTAGTGCGAGTGGGTTCGTAACCTTTTGGTTGGACCTCACCTCGGGTGCGCCCCAAAAACATGGTTTTGTCTTTTTAAATCTTCGTGTTTAAAAATTTTCTGTTTAGCTAAAATTTTCGACCCGCCCTATTATTACGTACATATATATATATTAGTTGGGGCCGTTTGGTATTTTTGTCGTTGTTGTCCCTAGCTAGATTTTGTTTGTCGGGTATTTGGATTGCGTGTATATTGTCCCTTGCAAGCAACCCCGCCGTCTCCACTGAGCCAGCCGGTTGCTTGGAATTTTTCTTGTCATCTCCCTTTTGTGCGTGCATTTGTTTATTTCGTTTGGCCCCCTTGTGTTGTTGTTGCGCACGGTAAGTGCATTTATTTGGGACATTAGGTAGGTCGGCTTTTGTAAACAAAAGGTAAGGTGACAACATGAGGACACTAACATAATTTGAAAATATGTTCACTAAAATTGTATTAATATTAAAATAATGATTTGGCAAGTTGTTATCGAATTTTATGAAAAATTTAAACGTTTTCAAGATAAGATATTGATTTTTTTTTTTAGAAGGTATATACTAATACAACTACTTTCTTTATAGTCGCAAATTTAGGATATAAAATGTCCCACACCAAAAAACTTACAATTGGGAAATGCCACTTCGAATTTTTCACAACTGAGCAAAATCTGCTTTTTAATCAAAAAGTTGTTTATTGAAACTACCTTCTTTTTTGTATCATGCTAGTACCGTTTTTGTCAATGTATTGGCTGCGTTTCTTTATACATTCCGGATAATCCCATTTCACAGCCGGAATAAAAAGAATGCGTTTGAAATATACGTTAACATATCATCAGGAACGTTCTAAAGAATAAGTAAACAAAAAAGTTTATTCCAAACGTTCAGAATGAATAAAGAAATGCAGCCATTGTGTAGTTGAGTGCCGTTTTTGTATATGCGTTGGGTACATGTTTATTTATAAACGCATGTGTTCCTTTTCTTTCGTACGTGTTTATTGATATATCTGTACTGTAGGGTTTTCGGACGGTACTAGCTCTTACTGCCAATATAGGAGTATTACATATATGTAGATAAATAAATAAATAAATAAATTGAATAAATAAATATATAATTTATGTAAATAATAAATTAGTAAATAATCAGCCCTATTCTGCACTTCGACTCGAATCGAAAATTTCTCCGTTTGGCAACTTCGGTATTCTGCGTTCCGTTTCCTTTCGATCAATCTTCGAAATTTACGATTATACCTATTCTACATTTCGATCGGAGTTCCGTTTTTCTAAGTTGCAAATTTGTTGACGGAGAACATTTCGATTGTTATTTTCGTGGGTTTAAATAACAAAATTTTATACAAGAATTAAGTAAAATATACTGTGCATGATTGTAAGTCATCATAAATGAATTTTCTCGATTTCTGTGTTTTCGCAGCGGTAATACGGGCAATACGAAAGTTGGCTCAAATATTAGCAACCGAAAGGGATATTGCGCGAGGTTTTCAAAGAGGAAGCACAGGCGTTTTTGGTTTCATTATCTATAAATAAGACTGTGAAATGCACTGAATACAATTTATTCTTTGTATATAAAATTAATAGTAGTATGTACATACATACATAAAATGTGAAGTTGCATAAAAAAATATTCTTTTATTATTGCACTCGTTTTTACTAACTTTTTAAAAAGAGGTGCTTATGTTGTCGATTTCGAATTTGCTATGGAGCTTTGTTCTCCCCCTCCTCCTGACGGCTTTCAAAATGGAATTCATTTGCGTTAAAATCTTCCACTCTGTAGTAAATGCAAATGTTGTGGAGTGCGCAAACAACGTTTATAATTTCACTGGCTTTGAGCGATGAGTAATACAGTTCATGATGAATTTATGACTCTTCACTCATCTGAGAAAGATCAAACATATCGCTAAATCTCCGCCTTTCAATTTCCGCATCAGCAGTCTGGGACTCGTTCTCCTCTTCAATCAATAACGCCGCGGCTATGGATTTCTTTTATATAATTATGTTTCCACTTAAATAAAGCACAAACGAAATTCCATTTTTAAATTACAATGATGCTAGATATATTTAGTTATTTCAAAATACTTATAAACTTTAACTTCATTAGTTGCTATAGTTTGGTGGCAAATATTTCTTTTGTTTTGTTTCGATTTCACACATAAATATTTCAAAAGATGTTTTCTCTCTTCCTCTTCCTCTTTCGATTCGATCGTAATGCAGAATACCTAAGTTCGATTCTTGCGGAGCGGAATGCGAGAACGCAATCGAAATGCAGACTAGGGCTGAATAAAATAATCACAAATATAGTCAAGTAGGGAAATAAATAACACTGGTTTACAACAAAAATGTTCTATGGATGCCATTATCCAATACCTATGTAGAATTGCTCAGTGATTTCGAAAATCGTTTTAATTTTTTTTCTATGGATACGTTTTCGAAATATTTGCAATATACCGTTATTCATCTTAACACAAAAATTGGTTCCTTTTAATTACGTATATTTTACGAACGAACTTAAAAATCTTAATATCAAATACGGGAAATGAAATCCAATGAAATTCTTCATAAACCATATATATATATCACTTTCCGATAAGGCTTATAGTTTCTGACAAATTAATTAATCATTCCAGCTTTTTTTATTTTTTAATGAAAAAATCTAACTTTAACAGAAGAAAAATTTAAGAAATCACAGGTTCTGTGCCAAATCTTTGCATTTTTACTAAAGCCTGTTCTGTTACAAAAAAAAAACTCAAGTTACTGATGAAGAAAATTGATGGATAAATACGAAATAATGAGTGGTCAAATGAAAATCCGCAAAGATTTTTTGTACGCAGGACTACGTATAACATAAACCTATTTTGCAAAGATGCCTTTGGCATGGAATACGCCGATCCTTTTTCCTCTACTAGCGCCGAGCTCATACATAGAATTGCCTATGATTTTTCAATTGTGAGCTTTGCTTAAAGTTTCGGCGGTATACCACTTGTCCGATTTGAAACTTTACATCTCTACTCCTCGTGTTGTAGACATTTTTTGCTGTTTTCGTGGTAGAGCTGTAAAAGTAACGAAATTTCGGATACCCGTATGTATTCGTTACTAATCCACTCAACACCCGTATCTTTCGTATCGTTACTTTACTCGTTACTTTTGATACAAGCACTTTTACCTCACAAGAATCATCGCAACAAATCTTGCAGCGTAAGGAATTGTTCGTTCTTCCATATGTACACATGTACATATGTACATACATACATATGCATACACGCAACATATTTTTGTATTTCGAACAATTTGATACAATCAAGCACTTGTACCTCACAGGAATCATGCATGCATAATGTGACCAACTATTTCATAGCTCAAAGAAGTACAGGTGAGGTTGGGTTAAGTTACCGCCGCGACCCAATTACGAAATTTCGAATGCGGCTAATTTCGTTCTCTGAGAGCTCAGTGTTTGTTCAGAAGTGCGAGCCAAAATGCTTCCATATTAACCTCGCGAAGGTTGGACAGTCTAAGAAAAGTATGGAGATCATTCCACTTCAAGTTTCTCTTCACAGCTGATACAAAAGAATCAGTCGAAATTGCTAGTCTCACCGCATGAATACCAATTGCACAATGGCTTATCAGAACCTCCATAATTTTTTTTAAGTGCTCTATAAAAACAGTTGCTGCAGCAGAGAAACGTCTTCTTTTGCTTTTATATTTTACAAAAGGACCCGGTTTCCTTAGACTAATAGCAGTACGTGCTGCGACAATTCTGTCTGCAATATCCGCATGCGCCGTTTTCAACAAATGTTCGTAGGTGTGGTTCCTAATGCTCCGATCATTCCTGTTCTACAAGTGAAGCCTTCTCTTGTAAGTTCCACCAGACAAAGGCTCCTTGAAACAATATAGGCTTAAATCTGGTTTCCTAGAGCTAATGAATTAATTTATGCGAGGAACCCCACCTTTTGCCGACAGCTCTCCTAGAGCACTATAAGGCAACCGACCCCTTTCCTACCCTTTCCTCAATGTTAGGCTTCAGGTAACCTTGATCCAGATCAAAAGGGTGTATAAAAACCGGCCCTTAACCAAAAGTTCCACGTCATCTATATAGGCGATCACCCGACAACGCACTTTTTGTGGGCGGGCGGTATTAACCGACCTTTTGAGCTCTTGAAAGACTGTTACGAGGAATCGCGTTTCTTATGTACAGGTCTATCAGTCTCTCTAGCGTTTTTTGGAAAAACAAGGAGACTGATAGGCCTAAAACCCTTAGGGGAAACATGAGAGCATATTCCGGCCTTCGTGATGAACGCAACACTACAAGCCTTGGGGATGTACCCGGTCCTCACGCAGTTCGCATAAATAGGATGCACGATACCTTCAGAGCCCTTTGCAGCCGCGCACGTATGATGCCATCGGTCCCCGGCGACTTTAATAGTTGATCGTCCAGAAGATCGGAGAAGTACAGGACCTGGGACAAGATTCTGTAACCAGTTAGCGACAATCTTCGAATCGCTATCGCTCACTGATAAACAAAAAATTTTTCGGTAAAAGTGTCACCGTTTTTGAGATATTAACATTTTTTCGAGTTTTAAAAAAA
>NW_016158833.1:4930-15752 GCF_001687245.7 Rhagoletis zephyria | reverse complement strand
AAAGTTAAAAATCCAGAAATAGTCTTAATTTTATGATGGTTCCTTAATATATTTTAACTACATTGCATTTGGGTATGGAGAGGCAACTATCTGGGAGTATTTTACATAAATATTTACTAAGTATTGCCCGGTTTGTAGTTGCAGTTAAAGAAAACACATGAAAAGGCACAATTTTTTTTAAATTCGAAAAAATGTAAATATTTCAAAAACGGTGACACTTTTACCTGAAAATTTTTTGTTTATCAGGGAGAACATCGAAAACTTGGAATCTCCCTAAAAATTCTGAATTCAAAGTATTTTGTTGCGAAAACCTGCTGAGTTTTTATAATTTTTGTACAAAGTTTGAAATGTCGATTTTTGTACATTTATTGTTCTTACNTTATAATTTTTGTACAAAGTTTGAAATGTCGATTTGTGTACATTTATTGTTCTTATTAAATTGTGAATTAGACTTTTATTTAAAACAATCAAAAAATTATCAATGAAAATAATAGGCGAAACTGGTCAAAATGTCTTACTGCCATTATTTCGCATATAGATATATATATATGAGTGTAATAATGTCGGAATAGCTGTACTTCGGTATATTTCCCTTCCGTAATTGGAATTCTGTGTAATTTTACTATGAATTTATGTTTTATGTCTAATAGTCAACATAGACGGTGCGTCTGACTTGTACTCATACGAATCATGCATGCATGTACGTACATACACACGCAACACACTTTAGTATCGATACGAAAACTGTTTCGTTACCGCACAATATGTTGTGTTGTATTGATTCACGATGATGGTGCATATACGGAACACGCGAGTAACGAGATTATTATGTGAGTAACGATTCGGTACTTCGAGTCAGGGGTTGTATTCGTTACTGAGTAACGGCCACATAGTCCTCAATAAAGCGTCGGTACCAGCCAGACATACGCAGGAACCGTCGTAGTTTCTTCTTGGTTTTGGGTTCGGGAAGGTTCCTCACAGCAGCCACCTTGTTAGCATCAGACCTAATATATCCATCGCCGACTACATAGCCAAGGTATCGCACCTCTTTATAGAAAAACTTACTCTTTGCGTCGCGCAAACACTGAGCGACCTTTTCTAATAAACACATATGAGACGATAAATCTTCCGAACACGCTAACAAGTCATCAAGATAAACAAATACACATTCACGTAACGATGCGGGTATTACCTTGTCCATTAATCGACACATCCTTTGTGCCGCATTACACAGTTCAAATGGCATGACTGTGAACTCGTACAGTGGTCTACCTGGCACCGTAAAGGCCGTCTTTTCCTTCGACTTCTTTGCTAATGCAATCTGCCAAAACGCGTCTGCTGAGGATTCCGTTGCTCTTCTTTATCCGTCCTCACATTCATTCCCCTATTTAGTGCACTCATTCTAAACGCCTGCCAGAAGTCGACGCCTAAATAAACTTCTTCTTGCAGATCTGGCACTATCTAAAACTCCAACTCCCTCATCATGTTGTCCCACAACACTGGAAATTAGATTACCCCTATCACCGCAGTTTCGCCAACATTGGCTGTCCTAATATTCTGACCATTCTTTGGCATAATCAGGTCCTCGTTGAGTTCTTGCCTAAACAGCTAGCAGGAACTAGATCTAAAAGCGGTAACACATTATGTCCTCCAATATTAGTTTTGGCAAAAAAATGACTATCTCCTTTAAGTGTGACTATTGTTGAAATAATTTTACTATAAATTCTTTTAAAATTCCTCTTCTTTTCCCTCATTTTAGCAATTTTCTTAAAATTCCTAGTTTTATTCTTACTAACTATTTCCTCGCAAAATATCCGCCTGCGATCCTCCTCTTATTCCACCTTTCGCATATGTAAACTCCTTATTTCTGGTTTCTTAACTTCCTCTGTTTTCTCTGTAATCTACGTTTTCTGATCTCTTCTTAAATTCTCCGGGTTGGCCGATCCCTGGCTGAAGCCCCGGTTATCTCCGCCAGTTTGGAGTTTCCCTCTCCTACTTTATATACACAAAAGGACGAGTCTCTACTACATGCAACACATACCATATTATGAAACGAGGACTTACATTTGTTTCTCGTTGGGCTTCTGCTGGGTTTTTCACAAAGTGATCCACAGGCATGCCGCAAAAGAAACACAACATCAAGTGGAAAGGGGATGCACAGAAGGAGTCAACGGTGGGATTTGACACAGTAGGACAAACAGACATGGATGTGGACGTATTATCACCAGCCTTCACTAGGATAGGATGTTGCGGCTTCCTATAAAACGCTTCGACGGGCTTTTCTACCGGTTCTAGTTCTATTTCATTTACTACCATAGGCCTATTCTTGTTTTCTTTTATAACTTTCTCTGCTCCCTTACATTCAGATTTCAGCTCCGCTAACGTTTCCATTCTAAATGTGAACGTCAAGTTGGCCACATATGGTTTAATGTTGCCCGTAATTATACCAACCATTTCTTTTTCAGGGATCTTTTTGCGTAGTCGAAAAGCCATGTTGTGGATTTCACTATAGAACTCATCAAAACTTTCATCTGCTTTCGTTCCATGATTTCACGGATGATTTCATAGTCGGACTAAGCAGTCTTGAAGTGGCATTGCAGCTCGGCTTTCAACTCGAAATAGCCAAAGTCGGGATTATCCGCATGGTCCTCGAGCGTTTGCCAATACCAATTCAAGGCGGCTTCGGAAACCAGACAGTGAATGTCCCTGAAAACTGGAAGAAAGGGATATTGTTCTGTTCGCGTAGCTTCTCAACCCTAAATATGAAACTTTCCACACTCATCCCTTTTCCAGTCCATCGAACTTAATATGTTTGTGTGCTTTGTTTACTACACAAATTTAACTTTATTTGCTTTAGTATAATTACAATAATACTGAGATAGATTCACTTAAATTAATAATAACGTCTTTTCGGTTTCGATGTCTAAAAGAAAAAGGGAATTCGCACGCGCCCAACCGGAAGAAGCAAACGTCAAATCACAAGAAAGTGAGTTGACACTTTCTGTGCACATGAAAATGCTGCCAGTATGAACGTTTATAATTCGGAGTGGCCACAATACTCCCCTTCTAGTAAAGTTCATAATCTTTCAGGTTTCTGGGTGGATGAACTTGTCGACCAGATCGCGTAGATGCCGGTGCCGGTTGAGGTGTGTCATAAGGTTCGGCGTTTTGGTTACCGCTAATAACGTAGGCCGGTTTTGAACGATCGACCGACACGTTGGTCTTCCTCCCATCCAAAAGGATTTTATAAAATTTAGGGTTTCTATTCAAGATGGGGTAAGGACCATCATATGGTTTGCTCAGCGAAGGTTTTATTGAGTAATTTCGAATGAAAACATGTGTCAATTTGGAGAGTTCTTGAGGAACAAATACGCTCTTATTTGATTGCCAAGTGGTGGGGCGAGGACGTATATTCTTCATAGCTTTTCGTAGTTGATTCACTTCCTCGGTCTCCGTGCGCAAATATCTATTCGCACCGAAAAATTCTGCTGGTAACCGAAGAGTCGTTCCGTAAACTAGTGCCTTTGCACAGGATGGCTGCTTTCAATGTACGGTGCCAACGCTCTATGAGTCCGTTGTACTGTGGATGATACGACGTTGTTTTCAGGTGATCGATACCTAAGACGAGGGTTAACTCAGTGAATATGGTGTTTAAAAATTGAGAACCTCTGTCTGAGGTGATATAAGTAGGAACGCCGAATCGTGCGATCCAATGGAAAACCAAGGCATCTACAATTGTTGGTGCTGTCATATCTGGGATCGGAATGGCTTCTGGCCATCGCGTGAACCTGTCAATAATAGTAAGACAGTATCTCTGTCCTTTACAGGGTGGAAATGGCCCAACGAGGTCAATATTTATATGTGTAAAGCGTTTATCAGGTAATTTGTAAGGCTGCAATGGCGAACGAGTGTGCCGGTTGATCTTAGCGCGCTGGCAATCGATACATGCTCGGGCGAATCTAATGCAGTCTCTTTGCATGAACGGCCACACGAAACGCTCCGCTACTTGTTTGGCAGTTGAGTGCGTACCGGGGTGAGCCAGATTATGCACAGACGCCATTACACTCTTTCGAAATGCCTTAGTTACGAATGGTCGAATAGTTTCCCTGGTGTCGTCGCAGTACAGTTGTTTCTTGGTTCCAGGTATCGAAAACAACTTGAGGGCCAATGAGATTTTACCGGAATTGCTGCTATGAAGAATTACACGGAGTTCTTCATCGTTTCTTTGATCGTCGGCTAAGGCGCCGAAGTCAACAGAAGAATTGAATCGATGCGTGATAATAGGTCAGCCGTAACATTAGACTGACCGTCGACATGCCTAATGTCGGTGGTAATTTGTCCAATGGCATCTAATTGACGAGCTTGACGATTTGAGGCCTTCTCCAGTTTTTGATGAAATGCGAAAGTTAGAGGCTTATGGTCAGTGTATATGTGACTCTCTACCCTCTAGGATATATTTGAAATGCTGCACAGCCATGTAAATCGCAGTTAACTCGCGGTTATACGTACTATACATACGGAGACCATCCGTTCTGTTTTCTGCAGGACCGTACTGTTCTTCAAAGGTCGGGCCTGCATTTGTCCCGCATTTTAATCGGTTTTTTAAAATTATCGGACAACGGATGGGTTTTCTCAAAAAAGTGTTTATAGGCACTTTTTGTAGCTTTTCTTCAATATCCCATGAAAAAATCTCCCAATCAACGTAAGCGACTTACAGCTCGAAAGGCAATAATATGCCTCTTACCAAAATATATAACTTGTGGCGACTTCAATGAAAATTATTAATGCTACAGGCGATCATTTGCATTTTGTCATCAAAGTCGAAAAAAGTGAGATTTTCAATCAAATATGCAGTTTTATTCGATAATTTTTTTCATTAGTTTAAAAATTCGATAAAGAAGATATATCATTACAGTAAATTTTGAGCCAAAGATAACGAAAATCGGATTAGAAATGCAGATGCTATGCAGCGCAATCTGCACAATTTATATATTTTTGTAAAGGGCACATAAATACCTTTGTAACTCGTCGTTTACGTCGATTCATGACGTCGATTTTTGATAAATAACTGCGAAATGTACCAAAAAACAAAAAAAAGGGTATTGTTTTAATTTTGAACGACTCAAAATTTGCCTATAAAATAATCTTTTAAAGATTTTCACTTTTCGTGTAAGCTTTTGTTATTATAATATGTTTTACTATACTTTTATAAATATTCATGTAATATCGATGAAGAAAACGTGATTCAAAGTTGAAAATGTATTAAGAATTTTGAATCATAGATACTCTTCTGATATTTTTATATATTTTACATATTTTTGAAAATTGTCTTTAATTTTGAATCCATATTTATGGTCACCGTAACTATACAGTACTTGAGCATTGTCGGATTTTCGCGAAAAGTACCCGAGGGGTTGA
This sequence comes from Rhagoletis zephyria, assembly GCF_001687245.7. Taxonomy (NCBI): domain Eukaryota; kingdom Metazoa; phylum Arthropoda; class Insecta; order Diptera; family Tephritidae; genus Rhagoletis; species Rhagoletis zephyria. The sequence continues at coordinate 10,334 of NW_016158833.1, read as the reverse complement.
ATTTCCCCGTTGACAATTTGATGCAGCACTGCGCCGGCAGCGAAATCGGACGCGTCCACCCAAAAAGATAATTCAGCATCCTTTTGCGGATGTGCTAAGCGTGATGCGTGAACTAATTGGCGTTTACATTCCTCGAATGCTTTTATGGTGGGATTCCACTCGATCTTGGAATTATCGTTCTTTTTATTTCCCGGCGTATGCGCGAACGGATGCCTTTGTGCATCGATTGCTTTTGGGATAAATCTTCGATAACAATTTATCGTCGCCGAAAATCTTTTCAACTCTATCACTGTATTGGGCAATTTGAATATTTCGATTGCTGCCACACGCTTTTTAATTGGATGAATTCCCTTTTTTGTAATCTCATGGCCGAAAAAAGTTAATTTACTTTTTGCGAATTCGCATTTCGGAACATTAATTTTGAGGTTGTTTGCACACAGCCTATCGAACAATATACGTAAGTGTTGATTATGCTCATCTACGTCGCGAGATGCAATGCAGATATCGTAAACATAGGCGAATACGAAGTCAAGGCCACGGACAACCTGGTGGATTAAACGTTGAAATGTCTGAGCCGCATTTCGTAGGCCGAAAGTCATGAAAGGAAATTCAAAAAGTCCAAAAGGTGTCATTACTGATGTCTTCTGAATATCATCTGGGTGCACGGTGACCTGATGGAACGCCCTCTGTAGGTCGATCTTTGAAAAAACTGATTTCCCGTAGAGAATAGGAGTAAAGTCTTGTAGAAAGGGAAGTGGATATCTGTCTGGGACAGTGACAGCATTTAGAGCGCGGTAGTCTCCACAAAGCCTCCATTTCCCATTTGCTTTCGGAACCATATGTATTGGACTAGCCCAACAACTCGATGGCGGTTGGCATATACCCAGACGTAGGAGTTCATCTATTTCCTTTCTTGCCACTTGCAGCTTTTCAGGTGACAGCCTTCTTGGGCGTGAGAAAACTGGCTGACCGTATGTATCGATACGATGCAAGATAGATGTTTCGGTGGGGCTGCCTGGTTGTTGGGGCATGGTGATGTCGATGTAATTGCTTAAAATACTAGGTAGCGGCAAGGAGCTATCGCATGTTTTAATTAACATACCTGGTGTATTCGAGTATTCAAAATTTGCGTAAATACTTGTTGAATTGTCTGTGAGTCGTTTGCGTTTGAGGTCGATTAATAGACCAAAATGCTTTATGGAATCAGCACCCAATATGCAAGTGTTGCTATGAGGAACTTCCACGAGAATGGTCGCCTTAGGCCCAGGTTGAGCGTAAGCATTGTTTCGCCGTGTACTTTTATGCGTGTTCTATTAGCAGCAAAAAGTTGCATTCTGGTCGGATTAATGGTTGAGAACTTGAAAGATTTCGGTATTACCGAACCGTCAGCTCCGGTGTCGATTAAAAATTTAGTATTGCTACGAGTGTCCGCGATTTTGAGGCAGTTGATTGAAGCCGTTTTCGCGTATTTGCGGATTTTAGTAGCAGCTTCAACGTGTTTCGTGTGTCATTGCTTGCTGGGAGCCTGTGAACAACAGCAAGTTTTTCGACAGCTTCAAGAGTCCTTTTCAAAGGTAAGATGGTACCAGCACATCTCTCCATCCATGTTTGAACGGGTAGATTCACGTGGACGATTTCGGCCTCGGTTTCGTGGTGATTCACGGTCGGCTGTATAGTGATTCAGTCTTTGAGATACTTGCGCAATTTCCTTCTGTAAGGTTTCTAATGCCGATAAGGTTTCGGTGTTGTTTCTTTCACTAGTTAGCGCTCGATCGTTTGAATCTGGATAAAATGTATCGCCGAGGTTGAGCGATTCCACAATATCATCACCGATTTTTACTTTTCTTAGTATTTTTTGTTCTGACGCTAGGATTGCGGATCGTGCCTGGGCAGGGAGTCGAGCTGTCCAGAGATCTATTAAAATATTTTCACTTAAGGATTGTCCAGCAACGCGTTTCATATTGCTGAACAATTGACTAGGCTTTAAATCGCCGAGTGGCATCTCGCAAAATGCTTAATAAGTTTCTCCTTAATTATTTTGCGTCGGTAATTCAGCTCTGACAATTTAGCAAGTGGTACTTGCGCCATTACAATGTTGTATTTTTTTGAGTCAGCTATAATCCATGATGCCACAAACCAGAACTCTAGTGACATGAAATAGGATTCAATGTGAGTATCAGCCATACTCGGTGGGTTAATTTTTGGAATCGCAAAAGTTGCCTCCACATGCGAGCCAGCGTTGGCTACGTCCGTATTAGTGGCTGCATTGTTCTGGTCGCGATTAGCAGAATCGTCGTCAATGCCCATGATCCTTTTTTCGGGGTCACCAAATTTGTTTACTACACAAATTTAACTTTATTTGCTCAAATCACAAGAAAATGAGTTGACACTTTCTGTGCACATGAAAATGCTGCCAGTATGAACGTTTATAATTCGGAGTGGCCACATGTGCCACTCCTCGAGGTAAATTTTCTTCTACCTCGGGGGCTCACTCGCATCTTGACCAGACTTCTCCGCACGCCTTCTGCCAGTATGTTCGCCATCATAGCCCCTTTCCCCTTCTCAAAATCTTCTGTTCTCTGGAGTTGATGCCACGGCGGAACGCGAACACAACATTTTCTCTCATGTGCCTTGCCTCGTTCATGCACTGCAACATCATTTCGTCATGTTGCATAATCATAGCCGTTAGCCGGCTCAGTTGCTCAATACTTGCCACAGTTCCGGTAGGTTCATTCCTTTGAGCCCCCCACAAGGTCAACGTTCCCCCTAGCACCTAATGGACTATCTTCAGGCATCTGGCACAGAATATCAAGCTTTTGCGAGAAACTAAGGCTGTTGTTCGATTCACTGACAGATATCTCGTTCTCTACAGACAAACGCTGTTGGTTATTTTTCGTGCCGGTTGTACCAAAGATTCTGCTAGAGCACCTATTAAAGTAATCAAAGGGGACAAAATCTACCAGGCGTGGAATCCCCGTGTCGATCTGGTTAGGGGTTGATCCAACGACCTGATTTTCTAAGGCACGAGAAAAGATACGTGTAACCGGTCCGTTTTTATCTAGGATCCCCAAAATACGTATAATTCTCCTGTCGTTATCTTCCTCAGACATTGGCACACCTATACAATGCACGCGCGGCCTTCGAACCTATTTCAAAATTCCGCCCATATAGATATATGACAAAGAAACCAGGCTCTAATATTCCTAAAACAAAAATCTCAAAAGCAATTCACTTATTTAAAAGTACTTAATTAAATAAAATCGATAAAATAGAAGTATCCCAAAATTTAGTAAAAATAATTCAAAATAAATTCAACTAACAAACAAAAGGGCCAGCTTGAACAGCTGTCTGCACAAACAAAGAAAATGAAAAGAGAGTCCCCCTCAGTTTGCAAAGCCTGCTCTCAAGTATGACTCAATCAGAAACGCGAATACTAAAAAGGACCTTTGATAGAAACTAAGCACAACCCCCCGTTTGTCATGGCGACACTTATCGTTTACCACTGGTCGATGTGATGTTGCTGATATGACCCCTAATGCTGTCCGAGAGTAAAAGCCATATAATCTTAGAGTATAGAAATGTTAGTGAGGATAGGACAGAAGATAAGATAAGGATAGTAAACAAGCGACTAGCAAAAAAAAAGGTTGAAAAAAGTTGAAAGAAAACTTTGCTATTGCGTTGGGCGCCATTGTTACGTAGATGTAGTGCTGTTGCACGGTCGAGTTGCAAGTCGGCATGCTTGGGGTGCCTGGCATGGTTAAAGGTTAATCCAACGACCTGATTTTCTAAGGCACGAGAAAAGATACGTGTAACCGGTCCGTTTTTATCTAGGATCCCCAAAATACGTATAATTCTCCTGTCGTTATCTTCCTCAGACATTGGCACACCTATACAATGCACGCGCGGCCTTCGAACCTATTTCAAAATTCCGCCCATATAGATATATGACAAAGAAACCAGGCTCTAATATTCCTAAAACAAAAATCTCAAAAGCAATTCACTTATTTAAAAGTACTTAATTAAATAAAATCGATAAAATAGAAGTATCCCAAAATTTAGTAAAAATAATTCAAAATAAATTCAACTAACAAACAAAAGGGCCAGCTTGAACAGCTGTCTGCACAAACAAAGAAAATGAAAAGAGAGTCCCCCTCAGTTTGCAAAGCCTGCTCTCAAGTATGACTCAATCAGAAACGCGAATACTAAAAAGGACCTTTGATAGAAACTAAGCACAACCCCCCGTTTGTCATGGCGACACTTATCGTTTACCACTGGTCGATGTGATGTTGCTGATATGACCCCTAATGCTGTCCGAGAGTAAAAGCCATATAATCTTAGAGTATAGAAATGTTAGTGAGGATAGGACAGAAGATAAGATAAGGATAGTAAACAAGCGACTAGCAAAAAAAAAGGTTGAAAAAAGTTGAAAGAATACTTTGCTATTGCGTTGGGCGCCATTGTTACGTAGATGTAGTGCTGTTGCACGGTCGAGTTGCAAGTCGGCATGCTTGGGGTGCCTGGCATAGCTCATCGGGCGGGGTGGGTTGGGTGGTGGGAAAAGAAGGCCAGTCCCGTCAGGTGGAGTCTACCCACCCTCTTCAACGTCTTGCAAACGTGAAACCATGGGCGCTGTCCAGACCTCTCTTGTGTTTACAACGCCCCCGTACCTGACTGTCGTCCGTATGTAAATCCCTCCGTCTCGTTTGGTCAACCAGTCATGTCGCCCTGTCCATACTTCCACCCCCTCTTGCGAGCAAGCAAATTATGAAATTAGCTCAGTAATTATTTTTCATTATTTTATTTCACAATTGATACCGATTCTTGGATTAACTCTGCCTCTAAAATTAAATAATGAATTCAAAGGGCTTAAACTACAAGAACTCCATACATAATTTATAAATCTGCTTTAAAAATGAAATTATGAATTCAGGGAAGCTTAAACTACAATAACTCCATACCTAAGTAATGCATACTCCTAACTACATACTTATGTACCAGCATCAAAAAAAAGAACACCAATTCCCTTGTTCGAGCTAATATTTTGAATTGTTTTGACGAATTCAATAGAAAGAAAAACAAAATTAACAAAGTTCAAAGCCAAACTTAAAACAAAAGAATTCCACAATAGTTAAGTAGTTAGGCAAACCGGTTTTCCTATTCTTTACACGGTGGGCAGGAAGCAAAAATAGGTTGCATAAAAATGTCGACAAAAACTGAAAGCAGGGTTGTATTTGTTGATATTTTTAGGTTAAGAATCCCTTTGAATTGAAATCCTAGCTGCTCCTGTTTTAAAGATATCAACATTTTACATAGTTATGATAGGACCGACTTTTGCGAAAGAGAAAAACATCCTTGTGCATTAAATATTCAACAATGTATGTGTGAGTAAATGTGTGTATATATA
>NW_016158833.1:0-4242 GCF_001687245.7 Rhagoletis zephyria | reverse complement strand
CACATTGATTTGATCCGTTTTAGTGAGTTAAAAAAGGGGAACAGATTTGTATGAGATTTCTTTTCGTATAAATATGCTCTAATTATCGAGAAGTACGCCTTCCTCTTTTGCAAATATATCCAATCAGAAGTATATAAAATGTGGATATCTTTAAAACAGGAGCAGCTAGGATTTCAATTTAAGCGGATTCTTAACCTTAAGATATCAACAAATACAACCCTGCTTTCAGATTTTGTCGACATTTTTATGCGAGAGCACCTAATAAACACGGTGGGCAGGAAGCGAAGCCCACCGTGTTTATTAGGTGCTCTCGTTTTGCCGAAATTAATGAACAATTAGCGCGATAAGAACTATGCATATAATTATTGGCGAGTAGGTAATACCTTGTAGACATGTACGAGTATATATGAAGATATGTGTATCACTCACCTGGTTACTCCAGCGATGTTGGTACCAGCATCCTGTTGAGAATATGGATATTAGTAAATAAAAGTATAAAAGCTACAATTTAATTGAATTCGTGAACATAGAAATAAAAGTCCAAACAAAGTTAGTTCATTTTTAGTTTCTATATGTTACACTTTTCCATTAAAAATCACCGCAAAGCCACAAAAAAAACAAAAAAATTCCAGAAATTCCGGAGGAAAGAAAAGTTTGAAAAAAAGCTAAAAATGGAATTGATAAACGAATGAACTTAGTAGGCAAATACCAATGCAAGCGGATAATGTGACAACAAAGCGTACAAATTAAATAGATGAAATGAAAATGGAGGAGCTAGTTGGTAAGTTCCTTTTCTGGCATGTTTAATAGCGTATATCCCGCAAAATTAAGTAAAACCTTTAACTTAATAACAAACGACTATATTAAGCAAAAGAAAAAAATTAACCCTAGCAAAAAAAATTATTAGCAATATGTATGTATATCCTAATATCTACAAAGTATTTATTTCCACTGCTCCGTTACTGGGGCGCAGCTGGCGTCATTGGCGCTGCTGGTGTCGTTGGCGCTGCTCTCGCGCAATTGCTGGCTACCTCAGTTTATTCAGCCCGCTCACCAGTGGCTGACGATTCTCCCACGTCGACTTGTTTTCGCAGCTGTTGTCAGCCCACCGGTCTCCTGTGTGAGTATGTAGTCGTTGACCCAAATTACCAGCGCTGGAGCTCCACACTAACGACGTATCCGACGTATATCTGCTTTCGTGGGAACGGAAACTTATGTACATATGCAGTAATATTATTTATTTATTTATTTATTCATTTACGGTCTACAAAGTCAAATGCCTCTTACAGACCAGTTAATTAAAAATAGAAAATAATTGGATCTATCCAAACTTGCACTAAAATCGAGATCTTTATTATATCTGTTACATAGCCGAATTGATCTACTGATTGGCTCGTAGAACGCATAACTAGTTCTATGAACTGAGTTCATGAAATATCGCGGTGGAATATAAAAATTGAATAAACTGGCTAACAATGGACAATTAATGTGCTCAATTATGACATTATATGCAAAAATAAGGGACGAACAAATTCTCCTTTCATGAAGAGTTTGGGGCCCAGCTATTTTAGTGAACACTTTTTGAACCTTTTCGATTTTTGCTGAATGAGTATCGTAATACGGATTTCAAATGAATGAGCAGTATTCAAGTCTACTTCTTACTAACGAAACATAGAGTGACTTCAAAGTCAAAGGATCTTTAAGTTCCTCCTTATGAAACCAATCATGGCAAATGATTTGGCAATAATAAAGTCGACGTGCTTAGAGAAGGCAAGTTTCGAGTCAAAGTAAACACCTAAATCCTTCATCTTAAAGGGGCGGAATAAATCATAGTTATTCAATTTGTAACTAAATTGAATGGTGTCACTAATTCTTGAATATGTTACAATAAAACATTTATTCCCGTTTAAAAAGAAGATATTCATGATGCACCATTCTTCAAAACAATTCAGATCACGTTGAAGTTTAGCACAGTCCTTCAAGTCTCGAACTCTAAGAAATAATTTTACATAATCAGCGAACATTAAACACCTAGCGAATTTATATTGATACGGCAAGTCATTTATGATTATAAGAAACAAGAGAGGTCCACAATGAGTCCCTTGTGGGATTCCTGACCAGGCATTAACGAGCAAACTTGATTTCGTAGAACCAATTGTAACAACAAGCTTCCTTCAACGTAAGAAGCAAGTTAAAAACTTTAAAAGTGTATCAGCGATACCGTACGATTGACTTTGACAAATGCCTTAGAGCAGTCTGTGTAAATTACATCAAGCTGAGACCGATTTTCAAAAGCTTGAACTACCTTATTTGTTACTAAAGCTAGATTAGTACACGTCGATCTACCAGGATAATATCCGTGTTGGCAATCCACAAAAGCACTGCTTAAATAATCAAATGGATGGAGTATGAAATCAAATAGTTTAGCCATGGTCTATAATTACATATGTCATTACGGTCACCCGATTTGAATATAGGGACTATTGAGCATAATTTCCAAGACTCAAGAAAATATCCACTTTTTAAACATTTCTGGAAAAGCAGTGCAATAGGGTTAGTTAAGCAGTCGGCGCAGTTTTTGAAAAATAAAGGAGAAAACCCCTCAGTATCTACCTTAGAGCTTGAATTCAAATTCGAAATTGCGAGACGAACATCATTTGCAGAGATTTCAAAGGAACTAATTGTTGGCAAATAAGTATGAGTTAAGTTGGGAAACGTAGAAGTATTTTGTTTTGTGTAAACCTTCTGAAAAAGTTGAGCAAAAAGGTTGCAAGTATCTTCCGTATTATCAGACATTAAACAATCATATTCCATACTAGTAAGAAATCCACTAGTTTGCCTCTTTGAAGTTATGAAGAACCAAAATTTAGAAGAATTTGACTTCAAGTCCGATTCCACTTTGTACATATATTGCTTAAATAGAAACTTATGGAGAGAGTCTAACTATTTCTCAGCATTTTATATGCTTTATTTTTAAAATTTTTTAAATGGGAAAGCTTTGAATCGAACCACGGAGGTTTTCTATTTATTACGATTTGCCTAAATGGAACATAATTTGAGATGGCTTGTAGAAACCATTGACGCATAATATCGTAATGATCTTCCAGTCTACCTAAAGACTCCAAAAATGACCAACCAATGTCAGAGAAAGATTTATTCATTGCAGAAAAGTCTTCCCGAAAGTAATTATATTCCACTGCGGACTCAAGTGGCTTCTTTTCAAAATTACAATAGTCAGTAACATTATAAAAGTAACATCTAGATCTTTATGATGTAAACTATTATCTAAAATAGGCGCTTGGCTTTCAAACCATGATATTTTAAGTTCTGCAGTAGCAAAAATCAGGTCTAAAAACCTACCATTATTGTTTGAAACCGAGCTACATTGCTTAAAACCGTGCGAAAACATTGTCGATATAACTAGTTCATCTATTTCAAACTTAATATTCGTAGGCAATAAGTTATTACTATGACACTGCCAAGAAATGATACTTAAATTAAATCTCCTAGGAAAATAATCTTATTCGACAGCTTAGCATTGTTAACTACACCTACAAGATTATCTAAGTAAATGACTTTGATAAACAGCAATATCACTATTAGGCGGAATATCTATATCTATACTAATTATATAAAGAGAAGTCCCTTTTTTTTGTAACAGGTAATCTCCCGAACGGTTCGTCCGATTTTCATGAAATTTTGTATACAAATAGCTTTCGGTAACCACCATGTTTTAGGCAAAAAAATTTTTTTCAGGTAGGTGGACCAGGGGCCGGGCTATTCGAAAAAATCTTATTATGATCCGATTTGCTTAAAATTCGGTGCGCAGGTAGATTTTTACCATGTATTAGCATATATGATCAATTTTTTCCGAGAAGTGGACCAGGGACCGATCTGTTCGAAGTAATCGTATTTATGGTCCGATTTGCTTAAAATTTAGTATATAAGTAGCTTTTTAGCATATATTAGCATATATGACCCATTTTTTCCGGGAAGTGGTCCAGGGACCGATCTATTCGAAAAAATCAAATTTACGGTCGGATTTGCTTAAAATTCGGTGCGCAGGTAGATTTTTACCATGTATTAGCATATATGATCAATTTTTTCCGAGAAGTGGACCAGGGACCGATCTGGTCGAAGAAATCGTATTTACGGTCCGATTTGCTTAAAATTCGGTACGTAGGTAGCTTTTTAGTATATATTAGCACATATGATCCATTTTGTCCGAGAAGTGGACCAGGG
>NW_016158832.1:104888-107985 GCF_001687245.7 Rhagoletis zephyria | reverse complement strand
ACAACTGTATGTAAATATTGGCCAAAAGACTGTAACTTTAAACTGTGGCATATTTTTAATTTTATTATAGTTATTGATTTACCTTTCGTTGTTTTAATAATTCTATTTACCTGTAACAAAAAAGAAAACCATTATTGATAAGCTATTTATGTAGATACATAAATATACATATGGACATACATATGTACTTAAATATAAGAAATTTTTAGTAATACATTTTTCTTAAACTGTACAAAAATTTCTTTAAAAAACGTCGCATTCTATCGTTATTTTCTACAGCGTACAGGGCAATGAGGGTGGCCATTTTGTATTGAACTTCGATAAACACTTTTCGTATGGAATAGTATGAGGTTGGGAATGGGAATTGAAAAATTAGTATTTAAATCAGTAAAATAGCTCCAGCATCATACATTCAGAAAGCAACTCTGATGCGAGAATGAACTAATCTTTTTGGTAGGCAAATGTGAAAGTGATATCAAGGGCGCTATACTTATTTTCATTCCCAGGCTCACATTTTTCCATGCGAACTCTTTTGAATTCAAGACTTAAAATTGTTTCATACAAATTTATGGCCACACTACATAGTGTTCACAGTTCAGTTCAGTTAAGTAATAATTATTAAGGCGGATAAATCGTTGTCCCAGAGAGAGAGAGAAACACAACAAGAACCACATGGCTAGATAACCTGACAGGTGTGAAATNAAAAAAAAAAACTTAAAAATATCTATGTATGAGAACTATGTATGTAAGTTTGTATGGATTTTGCATGTTTTATTAAATTTGGTTAATATATGTACTTAAATTAGATAACCGGTTGAATTAAAGAAATTTTTAGCTGAGCCAAACCCAATTAACCACACACATCACAAGAACTCATAACAACTTTACCAGCTGACAAACACGACCGAGTGGGCGTCCAAAAGCTGAGCATCAAGCAGCCTTCAGCAACATGAATATGTACATATGTATTATGTATGTATATGATATATTGAAAAACTACAAGATATCTTAGTTGATGATGTACACTGCAATCGAAAAGCGAATATTGTCCCGACCGTTGGTTGGCCTGCTGAAATTTTATTAGAAGTTTACTGTATAAAATACCAAAGTTCTCGACGACCTCGGATCAGCAAACAATGAGTAAACAAACACACTCACATTTATTTAAACGTAGTCTTATGCTGTGTTTTGACTTTCACTTCCATCAAGTTTTATTTGAAATGATTTTGAAAGAGATTTTTTATATTTAATATCAGCTTAGTTTTAATTAAAATAAATATAAAATGATTAAAACTAAAAATGCGACCTCGATTAAGTATTCAAATTTTCTTAAGTTAATAGAATTTACTAAACGGTTATCAAACATTCAACCCTTTCACAAAATTCAATTTTTAAAAGAATGCAACTTTTATACATATTACATCATAATGTTAAAATATCAATGCATTTTATAACAATTAAAACATTTTGTTGTTGGAAACGATTAAAAATTATTTTGGCTCGTTAAGGCACACAGTGTGTTTAATGAACTTTATTTGTGAGAACAAAAGAGAGAGCGAAATAAATGTAACGGTATTTCAAATCTTTTGAGGTGCGAGATTTAAGGAAAAATAGTCTCGCTGGATAGAACGATTACCTTGACCTCTAAATGACCTTCAAAAGTATAAGGTTTTAAATATTTGCCTCTTTTTGACCGGATAAAAGTTGATATACTTACATTGAACAATTTTTTTTTTTTAAATTTTAAGCACAAATGTTTGCTATCAAAATCGCATTTTTTCTTAAGTTCACATGCTGGTTTTCGAACAAAAAATTTTACTTTTGATCGGGTGATTGAATGAAAAATTATCTTAATTATCTTAAAGCCGAACTTCAAGCATCGCGAAAGTAAGAAGGCGTACCTGCCATATAAAAAGAGATATGTAGTTAAAAAAATGAGTATAAATACAACCAGCAAACAAGAGTGAACCAGAACGAAAGATGACATTGAAGATAGCACAAGGCAGAAACCGGTTCGTCTCGAAACCAAAATGCATCATACACCCACCCTGTCGGAAACACCCACAACCAAAATGAAAATATATCAATTGGCAATACAAGATATAAAAATGCAAAAACGACCAAGATTTGCATGAATACCCTTGTTGCTAAAACAAAATCATTCTTGCTTAACTGATTAACTACCTTTTGCTGCTCACTGCTTTTTTCTGGGCCAGCACTTTATGCTTTCGCTTGCGACAAGTAAAACTCATTGTTCCGTTGAACGAACAATCCACAAGGCAAGCCGGCAATGAAAATATGGCTACAGAAAATTTCTTTGAATAATGAGGAACAAAATCAAGGTGAAGTAAAGAAAATAAATATATACATATGTACGTAATAAACAACAGTGCCAACAACAAATAAAGGTAAACATAAAAGCCGGCAAACAGATAATTATTGAGCAAGGAAAGAAAGAGTTCAACGATTTCGTATGCGAATTAACTTCTAAGCCGCAATGCGGCAGTATACATAAAGTTGATTAATTTTCGATAGAGGGTGCAAATACCAAAGCAAGTATGTATTTTATATGCGTGTACATTAGACTGCATCACCAAAAAAAGTTGCTGTTTTTCCGCTGGGGTTACAAAATTTATTATATTTTAAGACATCCACCAAAATATTTCGGAAAAATATTAAGATTTAAGCGAGCTGGACCGATTTGAAAATACCTCCAAAAATGGAGTTTTTTATGAATAAAAATAGTTTCTTAAAGAACTTTTTGAAAAAAGTCCCCTCAGATAACAAAACAGATTAGGCTTAAAAAATCTGCATAAAAATATTTAAAAATCTTTTCAACGGAACCGTAATAATGAGATTTTTGATGCTGTTTTTTTACTTTTTTAAAGATTGATTCACGAAAAACTTAAATAACTGTGCCAAAACTATTCTGATTTAGACTTATGGGATCTCGGTAGAAAGGTATTTTCCCACTCTTTTTTATTTATGACCAAAAAAGGTCATTCGTGTCCCAATATTTTTTTTTTCAAATACCAACATCTTAACTCCACTTTGAATAACGTTCGTTCATCCTACCTTTCTTTTTCATCCTTTGAAT
>NW_016158832.1:87465-104863 GCF_001687245.7 Rhagoletis zephyria | reverse complement strand
CTAAATCGGGAGAGTTAAGGTTCAGTTATTCAAGTTTTTCTTATACCAATCTTTGAAAAAAGTTAAAAACAGCATCAAAAATCTCATTATTACGATACCGTTCAAAATTTTTTTTAAATTTTTTAAAAAAATTTTCATGCAAATTTTTTAAGCTTGAACCGTTTTGTCATTTGAGAGGATTTTTTCACAAAAAATTTTTAAGAAACTATTTTTATTCATAAAAAACTCCATTTTTGGAGGAATTTTAAAATCGGTCCAGCTCACTTAAATCTTAATATTTTTTCAAAATATTTTGGTGGACGTCTTAAAATATAATAGATTTTATAATTCCAATGGAAAAACAGTACCGATTTTTTTTTGTATGGGGAGTGATGCAGTCTAAGGTACATATATACAGCGGTGGCAAAATAAATAGGGACACGATATTTTTTAAAATTTTGCCTATTTTTCTTTCGTTTATTTAATACTTATTTTTTTTTTTTATAAAATTATTGCTCTTTTTTTATCTAACAAAAACCATTCATATTTCAACCTTTGTGCAAAAATTACAAAAACTGCGAAATTGCATCTAAATTTTCAACTTTTTAATCAAATTTTTTAGATTTCTTTGAGTATAGCCCATTAAATTTTAGTAGAATTAAATGTAAGTTGCTAAAAAATCGCGTTGATTTTTGGCAATTTTTTTACGCATTTTCTTCCATACAAAGTATGTTCAACAATTTTTTTTTCTGGAAAAAAGTGCGTAATACGTTCAGAATAAAAATAATCCATACAAAAGTAATAAGCTGTATGTCAAGGTGCGAAATTTTGCAACAAATCCGACGTTTGCCACAACTTTGCGACGTTTCATGAATCCCACTACTGTGTTTTAAAAATCGCAAACACTCTTTTCCCTGATAAATCACAAATGCATGCATACATATGTACATACATATGTATGTATGTCCACATACAGATCGAGCGCTAACCGGGAAAATAACGTAAGCGATTTTTTTTTTCACAGTTTAGATACTTTGTGATGCAGAAATGCTCCTAGAGGCTCTAAGGGCCAGTTTTTCAGTGCCAGTTTAAACTTAGATTAAGTAAACTGAGTTTAAATTGAACAGCTGGCTGGCATTTGGATGGCTGATCTTAGTTTAAACCAGCCAGATCGGGCGTTTAAACTTAGTTTAAACCACGGCCGTGCACTGAAAAACTGGCCCTAAGAGTTATTTCTGCGACATATTTAGGTTTAGGATGGTCCACCGATGGGTTTGCAGCACTACTACATATAAAAAGTGTGTAATTGCCGAATACAAAAATTTGGCTCAATTTTTACTTAACTTAATGCAGTTTAAGCTACCATATAATTTTTTTTTAGAACATATATGTATTTATAAACTTTTTCTTCTTTACGCGAACCGATCCCGTCTGATATGCATTCATGAACGTAGATATGTATGTATGCATCTTTATTTTAGTACAGCGTAATAGAGGATGAATGTCGAAAAGTGAATGACTGCAAGTAAATATAGAGTTTTAGAAGAACTGTTATATGAGGGCGGGTCTGTATCACTCGCTGCACAGGCAGTTGAATGCTATACGTGAATTTGTACTAACATATAAACTCTGAAGCCTATGCAGGTTACACTGAAAACGCCTTACTACGCTTGGCTGATTTACGGCAGCCTACAGCAATGCCCGGAAGGCAAAATTCAGTACCGCAGCTCAAAAGTCATGATTAGGCTTTCACATTAGCTATTCATCTTTCTATGCATGTATGTACAAATGTATGCAGACAGTACCAACATAAATATGAATATTCTTAATCCGCATTAGGGTGATAGGCCGGACTTTACAAAGTGTTTGTCTTCGCCACTTTTTTTTGGAAACCGTATTTGTTCTTTTTTAAAGTAGCACAACTTAAACTAAAATTCCTATGCTAAAAATACAGCTTATAATATTTTCAGTAAACAATTTAATTTTGTTATTTTTTAACCTAATAACAATTTATATGAATTTGAAAATTTTATTGAGCTTGAGGCCGTTTTTTGTTTTTAATGAAAAATTGTGTCGAAATACAATAATAAACTTAGCTGAGTGGGTAGAGCTCTGGTGGTGGCTCTGTTAGCCAGAGTCGCTGGATCGAATCCCAGTGAATTCGATGAAGAAGTCTGATGAGGAGATCTGGTGAACTCTGAAATAGCAGCTGTAACTTCAACTTTTAAAATGCTCAATTTGATGTAGATTCCTTACAGTAATTCAAACAAATTGGAGCCCGACATTCAAGTCTGCTTCGTCTAAATCTGAGAATTGGTACGAATGAATAAATGGAATTTTAAAAGTCCACAAGGTCACATAAATTATTTTTTCTGGAAATTTTCAGCCTGATTAACCAAATAATATTGTATGTAATAAAAATAGTACTACTAAATATATACAGCTATTTTGTCTATAATCTATGCAAATGACATTTTCCAACCGGATTAGTAATTTAGGAGCTTATCATTGATTTATCGACAATTTCGAGTAATTAAAAAAAATATTAATTTCTTGGTCGTCAAATCAGGATCTTTTATAAATAAAACAAGACGCTGTTTTCTAAATTATAAGAAAAAGTTTCCATACAAATTTATGATTTGTATATTATGTAGAACACACTTTTTGCTTAAAATTTTAATCGCTATATCTCAAAAATGGTAATTCTTAGAAACAAAATTGATTTTCTAGGTAATTGTATAATCTACACTTCTGTCTAACCTACATTTATGATAAACCTTTCCGTTTAGCTGAAAACTGCAAAAAAGTAATTTATGTGACCTTTGACCTTGAACAATTTTTTTCCAGAAGTGGGATCAATGGGGACTTTTCACATTTCACTTATAATGGTGTTCCCAACGTTCGTACCAATTTTGGGCTCTTTGCGAATTATTGTAAGCCTACCCCTATTTTTCGAGCTATCTAGACTGGGCTTTTTGATTTAAAATTGAAAAAAAAAAATACTTTTTCTGATCAAGAATATCAAATCACAAACATGGAAAATTCAAAAGACTGTTTGGAAAAATCATGTTACTTTTTCTTAGTGTATTTAAAGTCTTTTACATATCTGCAGCTGCAGTTTTGATGTAAACAGATTTTGGCATTGTGGATTGTTGCGAGTCATTTTACATTAATTCTTGTGAAACCTAAAGGCCTCAGAAGCCGGAAGAGAATACAGCCGACAATGGCTTCTAAGCCTTTACATTTTATAATTTTTTATAAACTATAATTTATGACCACCCTACCATTCACCCAACACCGCGTTGCAATACGAGTGAGTACGGGTTTCAAGTGCAAAAGGCGACTGATGATCACAACTTCAATGTCTGTTTGTTGTTATTGCTCTTCACGTTCCGTGACAAATGCTGCAGAGTGGCAACACTTTTATTTCCTATATAAATTATGTTCGCCCCATTGTCATTGCCGAGCTTACACAATGCAAGTATGTACTTATATTCGAACCAGAAGAATAAGCCTTCTTTAGTTTAGTAATTTGAGTGGTTGCATTCCGGGTGGCAATGTTTGTGGTGGTTATTTTAAATGATGACACCAATATACTCTTAACACCACCAACAGTCAGTGGCACAATTTTTTTTCTCTTCATATTTGGAACTAATCGGTACTCATGTTGAAACGAATTTATGCATAAACAGCGATTTGATACCTTGAACGTAATCGAATAATAAAGGCACAGCAGTAATAAAGTTTAACGATAATCAATTAAAAATAATTTCCTAATCGCTTGTAATGTATGCAATTATTTAATTGGCTAAATTGAGAGAAGGAAACTATAAAATACGAGCGGGTATGCGCATAATTATTGCGATAATCATGAAATTCTGAAAGCTCG
The DNA here is from genome assembly GCF_001687245.7 of Rhagoletis zephyria. Classification (NCBI taxonomy): domain Eukaryota; kingdom Metazoa; phylum Arthropoda; class Insecta; order Diptera; family Tephritidae; genus Rhagoletis; species Rhagoletis zephyria. The sequence continues at coordinate 100,995 of NW_016158832.1, read as the reverse complement.
GATTAGTCTTGAGTTTTGGTTCACCTCAGCGAAAAGGGCTGAGGTAAATGTTTCCCATTTGAAAGATTAAAGAGTGCTTTAAACCTTTTATAATTTTTTATCATCTAAGATTCTCTATGCGATTACCGTTTTTTTATAGGTCGCTCCATTGCATTTTTTGCGGTTTTTGGTGACCCATGAAAAAGTGCTCATATCAAAAAAATATTAAATAAACAAACTAGGTATTATGCTTGAATTCTCCTGAAGAGGAATGGAGTTTGCCGATTGAAAAATATAGACTTTCAAGGATTTAAGTAATACCATCTCTGCCAACATTTGTAAAATATATGGGAAACTTCGAGCGACTTCTTAAATATTTTTTTATTTTTTTTTGAGAGCATTAAAATTACTTTCTTTGGACTGGCCTAAAGTACACACATATGCAATTTTCGAATGCCGAAATCAATTAAAATCGTTTAACCATTAATTGAACATCGTTAAGTAATACACTTATTGGAATTTATGTTTATTCCTCAGCAAAGATTCTTTACAAATTCATTGGCAGCGTCAGGATTATTTTTTTATCAATTCGAAATCGAGTGACTCTCAAATATTTTAAGAAGTGTGTTTAGGTACCTTATTAAATATGTACATATGTACAAAATTACACACTCAGATTGTTAGTTATTAAGCAATTATTCAGAAGAAACGCAAAGAGATGCTGGGCCTTAAAAACCATGAATAATAATTACCTTTTGCAAAAGTAAATTGGAAGCCAGGCGCGTAAATAGTAGGAAGAAAAACTACAGGCAGTGGGCTTCAATGTCGTTAACGAAACACATGAAGAAAAAGGTGCAATCAAAGAGGTATGGCAGGTAAAAAAAGGAGGTAAAGCACGGGACAAAAAATGTAGCGTGTAGAGATCATACCATAAATGAAAGAAAAATGCAAAGGGGGGAAGGCAATGTTACACTTGCAAAAAAGTGCTGAATCATTTAAATCAAAGCAGGTGAAACTATATAAATCATACAAGATTAGTAACTAAGGCCGTTCAAGGTACCCACCTACGGCATCTTACTTTACGCTTGAAAATAAAAAAATTAAGCTTTCTAACAATGCACAACGCATATGTATATAATTTTCAACCAAATATACTGTAATTACTACGTTTTATATTCGATTACCACTGCATTTTTTCACCGAGTATCGCATGACAAAAGTCTGCATTAGCCATGGGTGGAGAGAGAAAATCCTTGAACTTTTCGCGTACTTTCGACATTTTTAACGCCAGTTTTAAATGCATGTACAAACATGCACGAATATGCATTTGCTTTCATACATACAGACACAAGTATTTAAGGTGGAATTAGAATGCACATCTGAGAACGAAAGGAAGGAAGCATCCAGCCTTCATTGTTTCTTGTGCAAAACTATCCACTGAGCTTGGGTGTGGGCATGTACTAGGGTGATTGACTCGGTTTCTACAGGTTTTTTTTTTTTGGATATCTACAGGCGGTTTTTTGAAATCTTGATTTTTCAAATACCGATTTTTTTTTATCGAACAACCCCATTTTACATTTCATCCAAATCTTGAACACTCTGCTTGACGCTTAAACACTTTCTACGTGTTTGGCCGAGCTTCTCCTCTAATTCGTGTTCTGCTTTATTTATGGCGGAAGTACACTCGGGTTTGGAAAAAAGAAGAATAATCGAACACCCTAGTATGTTCATATAATACTTCATTACACATTTTAGTGCTTGGCAATGTGCGTTGGCAAACCAGTGCTAATTGACATCACTATCTTTGTTTTTGTTTGCATTTTTAGTATTCTTCCAATGTGCAGAGATGTATTTTAAGAACAAAAACGTATATTATTTTGGAGTCCAATTTTGACGAAATAGGAATGTTAGCAGAAACATAAGACCAAGGAGAAGGAGAACTAAAACAAAACACTAACTAAAAGAAATATTTTTATAATTTTGTACGAATTTTCCAAAAATCGCGTCACACGGCAAGACTCGACTGGTTTTACAGCACTTTCAGCAGAAATGAAAATTGCCAGCGCATCCATGCAATTTTTATTACCGAAAGTGATTTCTGCAAATCTTCAAACAGGACTTTTTGGATGTTTACATGGGAAAGTACGCTTTCGCTTTCGTATTTTGACACCAAAATGCGTAGAAAAAGCGCATGCATCGCCACGTCTAACCGCTCTTTAACTATCTCAACTTAAAATTTAAAGAAAATAATTTAATAAATTGTTTTTGCATAGAGATTTGGGCTGATACTATGGTCTCTAGTTAATAGCCATGTTACTGCTTTCTGAACGACGCGATTTGACACCGCGTCGAATAATTCACGTTTTTTAAGTATTTTAAATTAAAGTGAACAACTTTTTAAAGTTGAACGGAATGTAATGGCGTTTTCTTTTCTTCAAAAAAAAATGTCAGCTCTTATATGGTAACATTATCAGAAGGCAACATTTTAAAGAAAGTGTGAAGATGCTGAGAAAAGAACACGAAAACATGACAGCCCTGCCGCAGGGCAGAATAAATGCAACATTATTTCGTGAAAAGAAAAACCTATAAGTATTCAGAGCAAATTAAATGTATTTAAACCAATAAAAATTGCTTACTGCTTGCTTTATATTATCACAAATCAGGGCAGAAAGGAGAAAGAAATGAAGCACGTACGAATTGTACTTACTTCATTCAAGCGAGGCGTTGACAAAAGACTACCGCAGTAAATAAGCGGTGAATATTCGCACTTAATATTTGTATTAAATATAAATGGAAGCATGACAACACAGAGTGTTAACGAACTCAAGTTCATTTGCCATCAGACAAGCAACGCCGCTGACTAACTCTACCCACTGTACACACTGACTAAAGGGCAGACTCTGTGCCAAGTATATTTTCTACTACAAAAGCCACAGACAGCAAGGCGTTGATAGAATTTTAGGGATAGGGGTGTAATACTACTACATAAGAAGTGGCAATTACAAGTCTGGTAATATTGACTTGTTTCCAAATGTAATCAAGTCCCCAGCAATAATTGGAGATACATATAAAGCGTTGCGCCATAAATTTTTGCTGACGACAGGTCGAAGTAAATGATATGCAAATACATAGTATCAAATGTAATAAGTTGTTGTAANTAGTTTCTCCAACATGTGGATAAGTGGCAATTACAAGTCTGGTAATATTGACTTGTTTCCAAAGATCCATTTTAAACGCGCCCATTTTGCTGTAATGTAATCAAGTCCCCAGCAATAATTGGAGATACATATAAAGCGTTGCGCCATAAATTTTTGCTGACGACAGGTCGAAGTAAATGATATGCAAATACATAGTATCAAATGTAATAAGTTGTTGTAATTCGGAGGCTCATACATCCACGCGAAATCAAACAACCTCCAAACTAAATATTCGGAAAGTAAATAGTCCTTCTTTTCTTGGTATCATGACCCACTTGCNTTTCGGAGGCTCATACATCCACGCGAAATCAAACAACCTCCAAACTATTCGGAAAGTAAATAGTCCTTCTTTTCTTGGTATCATGACCCACTTGCATTGTACAAAGCCCACTTTTGGTTGGTTCCTTCTTTGAGCTTGTTTTGTGATAACGCCCTCATTTTTACTGCAGGGTAAATGTAATTTTGTTAGCAACTACCAGCAATAACCAGTTAGTATAAAAATAGCAATGCTAACTGTGGAAATGTTTTATACGACTTGAACATTTAGCGCTATTTTGTTGACGTAGCCACAGTGTCAGCGGAATTTTCATCTATTTGCTAATTTTTCGGAAAACTACACGAATAAGTCTATAAGTATATACATATTTACATACATTTGTATGTAAATGTTTTAGGTATGTTACGAATGTCATTTATTTCACATGCGAATGTTCGAATGCGGATGCGAATTGCGAATGTTTAGGAGTACATTAAAAACGCTAGAACCAACTTAAGTCATTGTTTTTATAATTCTTTTAATAAGAGAAACAATTGCCTTAAATAATTATTAGAGGGAATACCATTAAAAATTGGGGACTTTTTTCAGAAATTTTGGAAAATTGGCCTTGACACGAGTTGGCTTCTCTGTTTACAGGATTTAGTCAGAACTTACAGGAAGTTGTTCCTATAGACAAAAAGCCTGTAACTGGAAACAATTCAGAGAGAGTAACTGAGCAACTATTCCTTGTCAGAAGTTACAGGATTTAGTCCAGAGTTTGTCTTCTTGGAAATTCATGAAAGTGTCAAACGATAGGCAGGATTGCATTTACAAACAAAAACAGAACGCGGTGAGAGTAAAGAAAATCAAATTTGTTAAAACATGGAAGTAAACTGCGAAGTATTTGAGTATATACTCAATACTTCTTAATTATATAGATTTTAATAATTATTTAGTGATCTTTCAACCAAAATTAGTGACTACCGTTTTTGAGGGAAAAGTGCTTTTTGCGTTGCCATACACTTCTGTATCTGTTCTTCTTTTACTTTTTTTAAAAATGTGGTTTGATAGTTCCACAGGTTCTTGTGCGAAGTTCAAAGGAACAGACCCAATATTTATGTAGTATGTTTAGAAATTTATCAGTTCATAAATATGTCATTAAAAATAATTTCCAGACCTAGATGCTACCAGTGCTTGACACCTTCTCTTTACATCTTTTTTTCGATATTTTTGCACAGACACATGTTGCGGTCTGTTTATTGATTTATTACGATTTTTTTCGCTTCCGTGATAAGATTATCATTCATTACTAATTGTATATGTATGTATGTACAGCAACATACAAATGTACGTACTAAAATATGCTCGTATGTAAGTTTTTATGCTTCATTTACTGTATAACATAAACAATTGATCACGCAAAATTTATGTGCAAAAATGTTGATTAAACATTGATAGTGAAATGTAAATACAAATTTAGATACATGCATACATATGTATGTATCGAATGGTCCATGTAGTGTTTTGTGGTAAACGGAATTGCAGCGGATAGCGGGTAACGGGCTGACGAGTGGCGAACAGCTGATCCATTCCAGTCGGAAAATTCGGTCGAGTAAACGCAATTGCGACGGGAACGGTAAACACAATTGCGACGGAAATTTGCCCAAAATACACGAGAATGATTGTGCATGCATTAAACTGCAATTACGATTCTACGATTACTTATATACAAGACACTAATATATACATATAATTCGCTATTCACGTATACATTTTTCTACACTGCTTTTATTCAACTCGTGTAATACGAAGAAAACAAAAGTTGTTCATGCATAATTACTCTCGTATTTTGTTTTGAATGTAAATATTTTTCCGCCGTAAAAATAACCCACGGAAAGAAATCCGTCCCCGTCGCAATTCTGTGCCATTCAATGTATTCTAATTTTGACAGCGGGTATCCGTCAGCCCGTTACCCGCTATCCGGTGCAATTCTGTTTACCACATTTTTTAATCATACATTATTATGACAGTGATAGCTCTTTCCAGCTGCAGATCATGACAGAAAGTGAGTATCATATCTCCGGCGAACGAAATAAATCGCTTTACGCTGGAACAGCATTGGGAGATAATGCGAATATATGTATTTCCAAGTTCGGTCATCACGCTGATAACATCAACCGTCTCGGTGATGTCAATTAGACATTCTCGTAGCTGCGATTTAAGCCGTTCGCCTTTTTTTTTGTGGGGTTCCGCGAGGGACCGATGTTAGGCAAACGATCCATTAACGATTCCAGCCCTCAAGGGCGAGTATCGAGCAAGCCGTCACTAAACTATTGGAAAACTGGGTTAAAAGGATGCGCTACTGCGTAGCCAGCCTACGAAACCACATGAATGAAATCGTGTTCCATAAATATGGGAAATGTTTGCCTTTTCGAATAAACCAATACTATACGGAAAAAATTGAATTTTGTAAATTTTTTTAAATAAAAAAGCGCTATATGGACCACCCGTTATGTAGACGTATAGAGCCGATAGAAACTATACGAAAGACAACAAGGAATTCATATTAGCGTGAACTGCGGTATATAATTATAAATATGTAGTCAAGGTCGGAAATGAAGGCAATCAATAATATCCATAAGCCATAGATTTCGGTACATGTATAAACTTTTGTACCTTTTCATGGTCGCTTCTGTTCTACATACATACATACATAAGTCAGCAATTGTATTAAATGAGAAAATAAATAATAATAGCATCGTTTAATTATTCAGTAAGTAACTCGTAATTTTTTATTTTCACACCGAATTTACTATTACATACTTTTTCTGTTCACGCTTTTTGTATGCGTCCGCGTAATTGTAGGAAAAAGTAGATTAGGTCAACATTGTTGCATTTTTTTTTTTTTTTTCACCGAAAGTAGATTAGAACAAATACATAAATTATTGCGCTGATTGCTTTTTATTTTTGTTTGCCATCGTTTTGTTGATTTGTTTGTTATTACATACTTATTTGACTGCGATACGTGATCGCATTACTGCGCGTAGCGATTGGCAAAAGTGGTGCAAATGTATAAGCTAAATGAAAGAATAATCGACCGCACACCCCTGCAGAAAAAAATTATCAATTGATTAAATTAACCAACTTATAGTTAGCTTCTTTGCGGGATTTCGATAAATAACTAACTTCTAATTAACTATGACAAAACTAACTTTAAATTAGTTGTAAAGTCGTGCATGAGTTAGGCAGACGTTATCGCGGATTTGTTTTCTGTACTTTCAATACACTTTTTTCTGCACTTCATTCAGGACAAATAAAATAAAGATCGAAATTTTACATTATTATTTTGATGTTATGTCTGATGGAATTCACCACCTACAAAAGAACATGTAACCAAATAAGCAAATATGTAATGTTAAATAAAATAAATAAAAAAAAAAAACAAATATAAAAAATTTGGTATTTGATAGTTTATGTCCAAATGTAGTTAGCTAGAAGTTAATTGACATCCCGTGCAGAGGAAACCAGGGATCACAATTTTGCGGTCATTGCCCTTGAATAGTAGTTAGTTACGAAATAGTTACCACTAGTCGAATGCTAGTTAGTTAATAGTTAGCTACAAACTAGTCCCATTTCCTGCAGGGTCATTCCAACTCACACCAATTACCATACCATGGTTTTCTGTTTCATATATGCAAATTCGTGAGAGCATTTATGTTGGAGAAAGTTTAAAAGAATATGTTAAGATGTAGGAAATTCATTTCCATAAGCCACGATGGGCGGGATTTCGACACCACATTTTAATGTTAATATAGGTTTGTTTTTTTGCTACATGTGCACAGTTGGTCAGAATTCAGTCAAAAGTGGGCAAAAGTCATGTAATGAATTTCATTCAAATCATTTTATTTTCGATGTATAGATAAATGGAATCTGTTGAATAATAATATTTAGAATAATTTAAGGAGAAGTTGTTTTATATTATTGCGCCCTTAAAGATAAAAAATGTTAAAAAAAAAAATTAGTGGGTGGATAATTGTCGAAAAAAAAGTTGTACTGTATTATTACATAATACAATGCAAATTTAAAATTTTACTGAGCTTAGAGAATTGTTAATCTTATCGATTAACAGATAAACTGGAATACGCTTTGGATCATAATGGTTTTTGCGTTATTTTTATTTCTAATTCTATATGCTTTACTTTAATTACGCGAAAAAATATCATAAACAGCTACCCGATAATTCACTGAGTAGTCATCTCTGTTGAGATTTACAGAAGCGATTTTGAAATTTTCCGGACTCCACACTTTTGTCCGCTATATTGGATTTTGAATTTTTTAAATTTAACGTCCGATTCTTTATCAACGTAACAAGTTGCAAGCTAATCCGGTCGATTTTCAAAATATCGTCCGCCATTTTGAATTTTTTAAATTTAATGTCAGATTCGTAATCAGCGACCCCAAAAACCATCGAGTGACAAATTACAAGCCGATCGGATAAGATTTTGAATTTTGGCCAGTTTTGATCGCTTTCTGATTCATAAATAGTATGTGCATACATATATAGTTCAAAAGAGGCGGTTCTGCTTTTTGCTACATGGTAAATTTGATGCATAGTTATTTGGTAACAGAACATAATCGCCGTCTGTTTTAAGCTTTTTAAATAGATAAATTGGTTAAATGTAAAATCAAAACAAAAATAAACTACAACCCGTCCAAATATAAAATTACTTAAAATTGACAGTTTTCCTAATTGAAAATTAAAATACTCGTAGAACTTCGTTAATCCAGGTATGGTCTAATCCGGATCCTTCTGTAATCCGGACAGGTTTAAAAAATAAAAAAAAGTCTTTATTTACCTTCTAATCCGGATGGACCAAGGTCTCGCTAATCCGGATCGCGCAAAAGTATATTAGGCAAAAAACCACCCGACTCTTTTAAATAAATTTTAAGTTAATATTCCATTACTCTATACTTTGAACGTGTGTGTATGTATGTGGAAGTCATTGTTATAGTTTTTCTTATCATAATAAATAAACAAACAATTATAGGTGTTTTTCCTCAGAAATTGTGATGCCTTTGGTAATCCGGATTCCCATATAGTCCAGATTGAGCTGGTTTTAATCGATCCGGATTAACGAATTTCTACTTTACTTATCTTAATGCAAAAAGTCCGTAACCATTTATTGCATAAAACGATGTGGGGACTGACTTATAATTCGATGATAATTCGTCAATCAAAAAGAGAATTTTGGACTTTTAGTTAGTTACGTTTTTTTTTTTCAGCGCCGATGTGAGATAGGGCCTTTCTACATTAAGTAGGGCTGTGCGATTATTCCATTACTCGAGCAAGTTGGTTAATCCATTATTCGGTTAATCAATTACTCGAGTAATCAAGATTTTGATTACTCAAAACGATGATTAATCGAGTTACTTGAAATATGATTACTCAAAAAAAAAATAATTTTGCTCGTTAAAAGAGTTTGCTTTGGAAAATGCTTATTTTCTTTTTTACATTCTGTATATGGAAAAAAATTTTCGTTTTAATTTTAGAAAACAGAAACGTTGTTTTCAAAGTATCAAGGAACTTTAACTACTTATACATATGTAAATAGTTGAAATGTTGATTACTCATTTTACTCGAAATGTTGATTAATCATAAAGCAAATTACTCAAATATTTTTTTTTTTGGTTAATCAAAAATCTTGATTACTCGAGTAACTGAACTTTTGAGTAATCATAATATCTAATTAATCGAATAACTCTGAGTTACTTACTTTATGATTAATTAAAATTTTGAGTAATCAATTAATCGCACAGCCCTAACATTAAGGTAAATACGCAAATATGCGGTGTTAAATAGTATATATATTTAATTTATAAGATATAGATATCTTTGTGCTTTACCCTCACTTAAATCCACTTCGTACAAAGTATGTATATGTACATACAGGATTGGACATATCTATAGCACCCCCATTTCAAAGTGCTATTGTTTGCCCCTTATGTTTAACTATTTATTTTTGAGAATTTTTAATTAAAATACAGTTTATTCTCTAACAAAACACATTTAAACCCAAGTTTAAAAGTTTTTAAAAGACTATAAAAAACGCGACAAATTTTCACCCAAGTTTCAAACTTTTTTCTCAGAAGTGTTAGAATTTTTTCGACTACACAGTTTCATAGCCCATTCAATTTTAATCCAATAATGTACAAATTTCAAGTCGCTAAAAATTAAAGTAGATTTTTTAGAATTTTTTTTGTCCCTTTTGCTTCCATGTAACGAATAAACACAATTCCGGATTTATTGGAAGAAGCTCGCAACACCTTTGGCGAAAAAAATTCTAAAAAATCAACGGTGATTTTTAGCGACTTGAAACTTGTACATTGTTAGACTAAAATTAAATGGGCTATAAAACTGCGTACTCAAAAAAATTTCTTACATTTCTGAGAAAAGTTTTAAATTTATGTGAAAATTTGTTGCGTTTTTTGTAGTCTTTTAAAAACTTTTAAACTTAGGTTTATATGAGTTTTGTTAGAGAATAAACTGTATTTTAATGGAAAATTCCTAAAAATAAATAAATAAACATGAGTGGCAAACAATATCAATTTGAAATTGGGGTGTTATTGTGTTGGCCAATACTGTACATACATATGTACATTTAAAAAAGTTAGAAATGGAATGAGTTCCAGACAAATGTACGTGAAGTACCGATGCGTATGAAAAGGAGTTAATTTTAAATTCCAAGCGCATACTAACTTTTGAAGTGTGTCTTGTTTTGAAAAAGTACCTGGGTAACCTATTCATACATATGTACGTATGTATTTGTATATGTAGTACATATTAAATATGATAAGCATGTATGTATATATGTATGTACATATATACACGATAGGCGGCATTTTAATTTGATATGAAAAAGCATAGCAAGTAAAACAGGCATTAAAAAATGTTAAAGAAGAACGATGATGATAAGCATGTCATAGCAGCGGCCATAAATGCCAAATAAAGTCCATCATTGCTCATCACAGAAATAAAAAAAGAAAAGCTAAAAAAAGTATATTACGAATGAAACATAATATAAAGAGGCCATAAACAACAAAAGGTCAGCAAATATATGTACAAATTGCCTCTGCAGATCCATGTGTACATACATACATACATACATATGTTGAATGCCTCAAGTCATTCTACAATCTCCACTAGACGGGATACCAATTCTATGATTTACCCAGCATTTACTTGAAACTAAATTGCTTTGGCAATGCCGATGAGCACCCGTTAGTAGCACCGAGCGAATCCTGACATTCCATGCCATGAAAACACAACGACATTCGCCACATTTTCACCAACTTCGCGCAATGTCTGCTGTTGACTGGTTATATACTTTTTCTCCTTCCTTCCTCCTTCCTTTTCCTTCCTTCCTTTTAATATACAAATCCAAAATGACTATAACCACCACTCGCACACATCTACTCGCCTTCTTCTGTCTGTCTAAAGCAGCGATGGCCAGCCATAGAACAAAAGAGCTGATTAGCTCTTTACAACAAAAATGCAGCTGACGAAGAGCTTATTATTAAATTTGAGCTCTTGTAGTAGTGTATGTAGTAGCTTTTCACAGCACTTCAATTCGCATTCGTTGCTATTACTTGTTTTGTTAATGTTTTTGCTGTAAGTTTGGAAATGTAATGTAAGTATTTTTTGTTGGGGATACCGAGCAAATATTCGCAGGAGTTTACACAAAACACCTTCGATTGTAAATTAGTATATTTTTTTACCCCTTTAAAACTCGCGAGCAAGTGGGCATCCCTGGTCTAGAGCGGTGCTTTTCATTTTCATACATATGTTGGTATGCGTGTATGTGTATACAAATTTATTACATTGTCCTATACCAAAGCTTTAGATGCTGATACTTTCTTTTCCAAATAAAAGCCAAGCACTGCACTCGGTCGAGCACCTAGTAATCCTCCAGGAGATACGCGTATAGGTATGATTATTCCTTTATCTCGTCTAGCTGTTCAACTGTCTGTCTGATGCGTGCAACTGTATGGCTGGAGCATCTGCACGTTTCACGTTTGTCAACAATTTGTAGATTACATTTCATTTACACACACCACACACACGCGAATATTGGCCTTGTTACAGAGTATACCAGCAAGCAGTCTCAAAAGAGCAGGAGAGACGTGGCAATATTTCAAGCGATTCGCCGTCAAGTTGAGAAAGAAAGACTTTATTTCCACGTGTGAGTAGCGAGAAAAGACATTTTCGTCACTTTTCGGAAATCAGATTCAGAAATTAAAGTTGCAAGTTGTGACCTCAACTGAAATCGATTTCGGAAATATACATATTTCAACTTGGTCGTGCTACGCTAGCACTTTTTATTTCTACTGCAAGTGCTGTCAAACTAATCGAGTGTTGCCGTATGACACTGATCGCGAGTTTGTGAGAAATAATAACGGATAATTTAAATAAAACCAGTGTTCGCCCAGCATAGCATAACACAATACAACATAATGTATTTGTATATGTAGTACATATTAAATATGATAAGCATGTATGTATATATGTATGTATGTACATATATACACGATAGGCGGCATTTTAATTTGATATGAAAAAGCATAGCAAGTAAAACAGGCATTAAAAAATGTTAAAGAAGAACGATGATGATAAGCATGTCATAGCAGCGGCCATAAATGCCAAATAAAGTCCATCATTGCTCATCACAGAAATAAAAAAAGAAAAGCTAAAAAAAGTATATTACGAATGAAACATAATATAAAGAGGCCATAAACAACAAAAGGTCAGCAAATATATGTACAAATTGCCTCTGCAGATCCATGTGTACATACATACATACATACATATGTTGAATGCCTCAAGTCATTCTACAATCTCCACTAGACGGGATACCAATTCTATGATTTACCCAGCATTTACTTGAAACTAAATTGCTTTGGCAATGCCGATGAGCACCCGTTAGTAGCACCGAGCGAATCCTGACATTCCATGCCATGAAAACACAACGACATTCGCCACATTTTCACCAACTTCGCGGAATGTCTGCTGTTGACTGGTTATATACTTTTTCTCCTTCCTTCCTCCTTCCTTTTCCTTCCTTCCTTTTAATATACAAATCCAAAATGACTATAACCACCACTCGCACACATCTACTCGCCTTCTTCTGTCTGTCTAAAGCAGCGATGGCCAGCCATAGAACAAAAGAGCTGATTAGCTCTTCACAACAAAAATGCAGCTGATGAAGAGCTTATTATTAAATTTGAGCTCTTGTATGTAGTAGCTTTCATTTTTTTTTTTTTAATTTTCACAGCACTTCAATTCGCATTCGTTGCTATTACTTGTTTTGTTAATGTTTTTGCTGTAAGTTTGGAAATGTAATGTAAGTATTTTTTGTTGGGGATACCGAGCAAATATTCGCAGGAGTTTACACAAAACACCTTCGATTGTAAATTAGTATATTTTTTACCCTTTTAAAACTCGCGTGCAAGTGGGCATCCCTGGTCTAGAGCGGAGCTTTTCATTTTCATACATATGTTGGTATGCGTGTATGTGTATACAAATTTATTACATTGTCCTATACCAAAGCTTTAGATGCTGATACTTTCTTTTCCAAATAAAAGCCAAGCACTGCACTCGGTCGAGCACCTAGTAATCCTCCAGGAGATACGCGTATAGGTATGATTATTCCTTTATCTCGTCTAGCTGTTCAACTGTCTGTCTGATGCGTGCAACTGTATGGCTGGAGCATCTGCACGTTTCACGTTTGTCAACAATTTGTAGATTACATTTCATTTACACACACCACACACACGCGAATATTGGCCTTGTTACAGAGTATACCAGCAAGCAGTCTCAAAAGAGCAGGAGAGACGTGGCAATATTTCAAGCGATTCGCCGTCAAGTTGAGAAAGAAAGACTTTATTTCCACGTGTGAGTAGCGAGAAAAGACATTTTCGTCACTTTTCGGAAATCAGATTCAGAAATTAAAGTTGCAAGTTGTGACCTCAACTGAAATCGATTTCGTAAATATACATATTTCAACTTGGTCGTGCTACGCTAGCAATTTTTATTTCTACTGC
>NW_016158832.1:83364-87440 GCF_001687245.7 Rhagoletis zephyria | reverse complement strand
ACATAACACAACATAACATAGCGTAGCATAACACAACATAACATAGTATAACACAACATAACATAGCATAACACAACATAACATAACATATCTCATTATTTTGTTTCATCTTCTTTATCTCTATCACTTTATGTATCTCTATTTTTGTCTCTATCGTTTTTTATCTTTTTATTACAAGCTTTTATTTAACTTCACTTGTATGTATGTATGTATGTATGTATGTATGTCCTGGAACTTTGCAGTCAATATTTAACAAACTTCCCGATGAGCTACAGACTTGAAACTTCAAACTTAGCTCAGAACTCGAGGACAACACAATTTAAAAGATGTTTTAATCCGCTAGGTGGCGCAGGAGTCGAGATATTTGTAAAACCCGCATTTATAGTCTGATTTGGTTCATATTTATAACATATATTACTTATATGGAAAGAAATAAATCCCGAAAAAAATTTTGCCGATAGGTGGCGCAGGAGTCGAGATATTTGTAAAACCCCCATTTATAGCCTGATGTGGTTCATATTTAGAACATATATGACTTATATGAAAAGAAATAAATCTGAAAAAAAATTTTGCCGACAGGTGGCGCAGGAGTCGAGATATTTGGAAAACCCGTATTTATGATCCGATTAAGTTCACATTTAGAATGCATATTGCTTACATGAAAAGAAATAACTACACAAAAAATTTTGGCAGTTATGTGGCGCGTGAGTCTATATAATTAAAAATTCGGCATCTGTGCTCAAATTTGGTTTATATTCAGAATAGGTGTATTATCTATTTAAATTGAAATATATTGAAAATTTTGTTTGTTAAGTCAAATTTAGTATAATATTAACTGCAAGATTTCAAAAGACTAAAAAGTAGAAAATAATATTATAGTTAAAAAATCTAAAAACACGCTTTTATTACAACAAGAACTAAAAAGTATAAAATAATTTGTAGATACAAACAGAAATATACAAAAGAAAAAAAGAAAAAATAGTTTAAATTAAAAAACGTTTAAATAAACAATTGGGCATTATTCTCTGAAGTCTTCTGAAGAGAAGCAGAGTTTTCAGATTGAAAAATTTTGATTTCCCTGGATTCTATGCCATTTCTACGAAAAGTCTTTTTTTCCCATACAAAATACATGGGAAACTTTGAGCGCTTTGAGCGACCTCTAAATATATTTTGATTTTAAAATAAAAAAAACAGTGAGAGCATTAAATTTCCGATTTTACTTTTCTCCCATACATTTTTGGACCACCCTAATGTACATGCATGGTATTTGTATTGGTGTGACTTTTGAACTGATTTTTGCGCTTTACTTTAAAGTAATTTAAAACTTGAGCATCAAAATACCTTCCTAATGATATATAATTCTCTTTACCTTAGAAGTATAGTTTAGACGTAAAAGGGGTGTCAAGAAAACATGTTTTCCTATTTATGATATCAGAAATGCTTTTCATTAATTACTTAGCGGAATTGAATTGTTTAGTTATAATAAATAAATTGATCTGCAAATTGAAAATAAAGTCAATTATAAACATGAGAAATAAACAAACGGCAAAGCGGCTCACAGTTACATTTTAGTATGGAGAAAGATTGCCAGATGTTCATTCACTATGTGAACAGCAAAAAGCCCTTTCAAAAATTGTCCCTGCAATCGTCTTTCAGAAATAAAAACTTCTTTCGAAAGACAGAGAAACACATTAGAATTCGAAGTGTTTTCTAATCGCTCTCTAACCTAAATGTTTGTTGGGATGTAAATACATATATATGTAATACATACATATGTACGTCCGCGGATGCAGACTCAGCCACAGATGGTAATGTGCAAGTAAAGTGTGTGGTGGTGAGATTTTCCTACTTAAACATCTGTCAACATTTTATGGTTAAATGTCAACGCCAACATGAAAGAAAAGGAAAACGTTTAGCACTCGGCTTTATTCCTTTAACCAAAAGAAAGAAATACCTCGTTTTTTACCTTTGTGGCTCGGTGTACGTACATACATACATACATATGTGCGTACTTAATATTTGCGGCTGATCAACAGAGAAAAAGGTGATCAGATAAATGAGGAATTATCAATGAATTTAATGTTTTGGGCTAACATCCAAAGGGTTTTTCATTTGGGACGCGGCCGCTATCGTACGTTTGGTGGCTAAATTGCAGACGACCGGTTTGGTAAACAATCAACAAACACTTAAATGTCAGAGAAACGTCAGATTTGTCGAGAACATCGCAACATTTCGTGGAAGTGTGCATCAATAGGCAACAATTGCACAAACTGGATGCGAGCGACAAACTATGAGGGCTACTCGCGATTCGGTGCATAAGAGCTGACAAATTTATGCAATTGCAGAAATTTGCCATGGATTGTGAGCGACCTTTATTAAACTGTCATGGTAAAACTTAATACTGACTTGATAGAAATGTCAACCAGAGTTGCAATGCATAGCATTTATATGCTATGGATTTTGGGTATTGCAAATTTGTCAAGCCATGACAAATGCAAATGCGTGTATTTTGTTTGTGTATTGCAAATAATTTGCAATACAAATTTGCAATGCAATGATGCTAGGCCATTTGCACCGGATCGCGAATAGCCCTATGGTATTACCAGGACGGATATTCGGCATGTGCGATTATGTCTCGCGGAGGTAGCGTACATTGGTCACCAAAATTGTCATTGCACTCCGCTAGAATTTCTAAGTTTTGCATTCTTCATGACAATTGGGGTAATCTCTGAGTCTTGCAAAGCCCTTGCGCGGTGCACGGATTGCACGGTTTGCAAAGCAGTCCCATACGAAAACCGGTTTTTACCGGTTGTTTTTGAATTCATGGCAAGCTTGCACCCGGCCTTTACCCGGGTAGGAAACGCTTCCCATATCATTTTTTTATATCTTTTGATATAAAAAGACAATAGGAGTATTCTCTGAGTCTTGCAAAGCCCTTGCATGGTGCACAGATTGCACGGATTGCACGGATTGCACGGTTAAAACCGGTTTTCGTATGGGACAGCTTTGCAAACCGTGCAATCCGTGCACCGTGCAAGGGCTTTGCAAGACTCAGAGAATACCCCTAATGTTAGCTATCACGGATAGACGATAGCGAGTTTGGTTGTACCTCATTAAGTTCGTTCGTTTCGCCACTCGCTAATTGTTGGCGAACCGATGACGGCTTATACATATTTTCTTGTTTTTTTTGCGCTACAATATTCAAGAAAGAATTCCCCATAGCATTTAATTTAATCATCTTATAATCTTCATGGGCGCGGCCAAAATTAATTTAGCGGGCATGAGTTAATTTGAAATCATCCAAGTTATTTAGCATCTATCGTCCATTACAAGTGCATTTTTTTTGCGGTAATTTGTCATTTCAGTTACGAGCAACCAGCAATGCACTTTATTGATTCCTTTCGATTTGCTTCGTTGAGCGCAACCAACGTAATAACCCTGGAAACGCCCTTTTTTGCAAACACAACAGCCAGTGTCCAATTTTTATGCGCTCTTTTTTACACTTTTGCGTCTTTTGCTCTCTTCCCCATTTTAGCAAATATTTCTTCACCACTGCTGGAATGGTTAGATTGTTAACATGATTTTGGCGTCAGAGTTCATTGAAATCTTGAGTTGTTCCCTATAGAGTGTCACTCTTACTCACTTATACTATACTATGTATGTATGTATATACAGTCACTCACAGAAGTATTCGTAACTTAGTTTTTTTCACAATATTCAAAATGTTTTCCATAATCCAAATCTTTTTCGTTGATTTTCATTTAAAATATAGCTCACTCTATAACAAAAACCATATAAATGATTCTTGCAAACTTTGTACAAAATTCATAAAAATGAATCAAACTTAAAAAAATCTTCATCAAAATTTCAAACTTTTTATTGAAAATTTTAAAAATTACCGCTGATTTCTTAGATTTTTTTTTGTCGAGGGTGTTGCGTATTTGTTCCCATATAAGGCTAGAACAAAATTTATTTTTATATAGAAGAAAATGCGCAACACCCTCGACAAAAAAAAACTCTAAAAAATCAGCTGTAATTTTTAGCTGCTTGAAACTTGCACCCCTCCCCCCCTCTCC